>NW_015168052.1:1564767-1583401 GCF_001447785.1 Gekko japonicus
ATCATGCAGCGACAAAGATCGCCTCCCACCACCCCCGGAATTCGTCCCCACGTCTCCCATCTCCCGCATTGTGGGATCAGGATCCATGAGGAGGCGAACATAAAAACATTAAAATGTTTAAGCAATTAAAAACTGCTGAGCAGTCAGGTTAGAACGGATAAAAGGAAGTACTTCTTCACCCAAAGTGTGATTAACACATGGAATTCACTGCCACAGAACGTGGTGGTGGCTACAAGCATGGACGGCTTCAAAAGGGAATTAGATAAGCATATGGAGCAGAGGTCCATCAGTGGCTATTAGCCACAAGGTATAGATAGGACTCTGGGGCAAGTGATGCTTTGTCTTCTTGGTGCTTGTGGGGGGCAACAGTGGGAGGGTTTCTAATGTCCTGGCCCCACTGGTGGACCTCCTGATGGCACTGGTATTTCTGGCCACTGTGTGACACAGAGTGTTGGACTGGATGGGCCTTTGGCCTGATCCAACATTGGTGTCTCTTATTTTTTTATGTTAGGTGGGTCAAGAGGTTGGCATAGCCACAACCCATCTCTTGAACCCCCTATAAAAGGAAAGGACCATTCACCTGGCCCTTCCTAGCTAACCATCCCCGCAACAACCCCTGTCTGCTTTTTACTCCCCTTGAGTCCCACTTGCTATCCCCAAACCTTGCCTCTACTTTGATCTCTTGATCTGCAGTCAAGCGACCCCCGCACAGTCCAGCTAGTTCTGGTAGTGTGGATCCCTTTAATTTTTATTTCTTCCCATCCATTCTTCATTGGAACAACCGAACTGCAGGGCAGATAAGTATTGCCCATCATCACCCACACCTGCTAATGCAACCGTGCTTATTTTAATACTGTATTTCTAAGGAACTTGATTGAATGTGTGAGTGCATCAGTATTGTTTGTATGAGATTTATATTGTTAAGTAAAAGACATTTATTTTAACCACAATCGACTCGAATCTTTTACTGGTAACCCTTGGTGGGAACAGCACCTTGGTATAGTTGGCAATGACCCATTTATAAGTAGCCAGTTGCTGTAAATAAAGTAATTCGGCTAACAGGAAAATGAAATTGAGTAAACTTCAGAGGAGGGCGGAAGACAGGAAGGCCTGGCATGATCTGGTCCATGGGGTCGCGAAGAGTCGGACTCGACTGTGTGACTGAACAACAACAACATAGGGCAAGTTGGAAACCGGCCAATAGTTCACCAATTCGGCCAGATCCAGAGATGGTTTTTTAAGGAGAGGATGTACCACTGCTTCCTTAAGCACTCCTGGGAACAGTCCCTCCGAGAGGGACTTGTTGGCTATTTCCCTGAGGGCACCTTGAAACCCAGCGTGGCCAGCTTTAATTAGCCACGAAGGGCACGGATCCAGGGAGCAAGTGGTATGGCGTACAGTCAAGAGCAATTTGTCAACTTCCTCTAGGCTGAGCAGGTTGAAATGATCCATAACCCAACCAGAAGATGTGCAAGGGGCCTCGAGCTCACTCACTGTTTCAAATGTGGCGAGGAGGTCACGGTGGAGCGACAAGACTTTGTCTGCATAGTAGCTTGCAAAAACCTCACAGGCGATATCCAATTCCCTAACATTTGGCTTACCCTGAGGCAGAGTAGTAATGGACTGAATCGTTCTAAATAATTGGGCTAGGCGTCAGCTCGCAGACGCAATCGTAGCCGCGAAGTACTCCTTCGCAGCTTTGATTGCCATCAGCAATGAATGGCCTGAACATGCTCAAAAGTCAACTTTGCAGAGACCTACCTGGCTCTTGAATTGAAAATATTTTTAGATTTGATTTTGACAGACATATTTTTTTTTGTTTTGTTTGTAGGATCTCATAAACGTCCTATAAGATGCTCTTGTGACTTTGTCGCGGGCGTGCCGCCTCGTTTCATTAACTGCAACTCCTGGGTATACCAGGGAGCAAGCTTAGAGCGGGGGCACAGAGGGTGCCGGGGAGCGATCTCATCGATGGCCATTGAGAGCTGGCTGTGCCATTCCTCTACTAGCTCATCTAATGAGCCACCAGTGGGCACTGGATCCCAGAGAGCCATCTGAAGCCGCATTGGGTCCATTTGGCTCCAAATTTGGCTCACTTTAGGTGCCCGGGGAAGACATTTTCATTCACCCAAGCTTTCAGCTGAGTTTAGTTTTACTTGATTCACACATACATACATACACACACCCTGCCACCACTGCTGTTTGGCTGATACTGGATTTTGATTTTTTTTTAAAAAAAAAAAAATTAACTGTATCATTGCTGGCTACTACTTTGAAATATTGAAGTGAAGTTCTTTTTTAAAAAACACTGCTTCAGTAATTTTTTGTAAGCCATCTTGGGTGTTTTGAGCATGGAGTATGTTGGGCACTATATTTAAAAAGAAAAAAATGATGAGAAGTGTAGTTTTTAGTCTTCTTAGGGGAAGAGTCAGCCTCCCATCTCAGCAATTTCCAACAAGTTTTAGAAGCATCTCTTTGCTGTTCTTCCCCCCCCCCCTCTATCTAGTTTAATAAAGTCTGAGAGAGTAACTGGCAAGTGAGTAACTAGCTCTGAGCCATTATAAGCTGAGGAGAACTTTACAAGAGAGTTAGGATCCTAATGGCTATATTTTATTTTATTTTATATTTATTTTCATACTTATACCCCGCCCTCCCCCGTGGGCTCAGGGCGGCTTACAGAGGCAAGAACAACTTGCCATGGTAAAACAATAATATACAATCTTCCCCATTTCCAAAATTCTTGTTTATATGTAGAAAAACTGCATATTTGCTGGAAAATGTTTCCCAAAGGCAGTGTTATGTGGTGGTTCTAGTGTTGGCATAAGACTGGGGAAACTGAGATTGAAACAAACAAAAATGAAGGTAAGTATTGCATAGTATGAGTAAGAATCCCAAATATGTTAAATTTATGGGACAGGGAAGGGCTAAGTGGAAGGGCTAAGTTTCATCCATCTTATCAGCATATCCTGATGCAGGAGGAAGGGGATGAATATTTCCCTTCGACCAACTAGGCCACCGATTTGGGAAATTCTTGGAGATTTGGGGGTGGAGGCTGGGGAGGGCAGAGTTTGGGGAGGGGAGGCACCTCAGCAGGGTAGAATGTCAAGGAGTTCAACCTCCAAAGCAGCCATTTTCTCCAGGGAAATTGACCTCTGTCATCTGGAGATCAGTTGTAATTCTGGGGCATCTCAAGGCCTCACCTGGAGGTCAGCAAGCTTAACTAGGGCCCTTGAACCAGGTCCCTGGAACCTCAGTCTCAGTGCACAGGGTGTGACTGTAACATTCTGGGATTATTCTACAGAGTTTGTCAGTCAGGTCTGCATTTCCACCTTCTGCAGATGGGCATGAGAGCTCAATTCATTCTTCATCATCATCTAGGTGCTGCCAGCCAAGTCCTTCACATTTTTATCTCTTCTACTTTCCTTGAGGATACTTTTATATATTTATTTTTTTTACAACCCTCCCATTAAAAAATAAAGTGTCAGAGAACTAACGTTGCAAAAGACTCTGCTGACTAGACCATGCAAGGACATTTTCAAGTCCACTCTATCCCTTTGTCCCTTTTCAGGAGCAATATTGATTGCTAGTTTTAATTTAAATCTTGGAGAAGCTTCTCCCTCCCTCCGTCTCACTCTCTCTCAGGTATGCACAAGAGGGCCTTTCATGTTGCTAGTGATGAAAACTGATGGCAGTTTCTTTGAGAGAGATTGTACTGGGAATAGCGAGTGTGAACAACAATGAAAGAAATTTGGCAGAACCGGCTCAGATACCACAGACCCCAAAACAGAAAGGCCAATTTTCATTAAATCTGATGGGGAACTTTCACTAATAGATTGGAGAGTCACAAAAGTCTTCCACCTCACTGCAGAGGCTGAGACATGTTGACTCCAGGACTTTTTTTCTTTGTTTGTTTGGGATGACCTTTGCTGGAAGTTGCCTGTAATGTTTGTGGAAGGAAGGAAGGAAGGAAGGAAGGAAGGAAGGAAGGAAGGAAGGAAGGAAGGAAATATCTTCCATATCGGCATGGTTCCTCTGGTTGTTCAGCACTGAAAGTAATGAGGAGACTTGGTAGAAGCTCCAGATTAGAGCAAAAAAAAAAAAAAAAAAGGATGATGTCCTATCCACTGATAACAGAACACAGGTCAACTGGGCTAGGGTTGCCAGGCAACCAGCGAGAGACTGGACGGTGGGACATGGGGGGCACTGGTGGTGATGGTGTGAGGTTGCTTCCAGGAAACACCGGTGTGGTGTAGTGGTTAAGAGCAGCCGGCTCTAATCTGGATGTAATGTATCCAGTTTGGACCACGGGGCCGGCTTGGGCTCCATGCAGTCAAGTGCAAACGTCTAGCTTCGCTCAACAAAACAATGAACTAAGCGGATCCTAGCCCGCACCTATCAGAGGGCTAGGTTCCCGGCCGAGAGCCCATGGAACTCTCGGCCACTGTAAATAACCTATTGTGATGCGGGTGTGTGTGTGTGTTCTGGGGGGTGGTTTCATGGAGAATATAAGCTGGCCTGCGAACCAGCTAAAGTTGTCTTGTTCCTCACTAAATAAAGTACGTTAGCTGTCTGTCCACGTACTTTTCACTGGAGAACTGGGTTTGATTCTCCTCCATATGAAGCCTGCTGGGTGACTTTGGGTCAGTCACAGTTCTCTCAGAACTCTCTCAGCCCCACCTACCTCACAAGATGCCTGTTGTGGAGAAAGGAAGGGAGTGCTATTGGAAGCCACTTTGAGACTCCTCAAGATAGAGAAAAGTGGGATATAGAAACCTTCTCTTCCTCTTTCATAGGAAAACCACAGAGTTTCTGGTGATTCCAAGACAGTACTGATGTCACTTTCAGGATTTTCCTGAAAGAAGAAGAAGAAGAGATTGGATTTATATCCCACCCTTCACTACCCAAAGGAGTCTCAGAGCAGTTTACAAACTTCTTTCCCTTCCCCTCCCCTCAACAGACACCCTGTGAGGTAGATGGGGCTGAGAGAGCTCTGACAGAAACTGCTCTTTTTCAAGAACAGCTGTGCAAGAACTATGACTTGCCCAAGGTCATCCAGCCAGGTGCAAGTGGAGGAGTGGGGAATCAAACCCAGTTCTCCCAGATTAGAGTCCATGCACTTAACCACTGCACCAAACTGGCTCTCCCACTACACCAAACTGGCTCTCCCACTACACCAAACTGGCTCTCCCACTACACCAAACTGGCTCATAGCGAAAGTGACACTATGCTATTTCTGATGGTGATTCTTAAATTTTGAATTTCCTCCCACCTGGTGCAGCAGCACTGGCAGGAAATGGGAGGCAGGCAAGCCTAAACTTGGGTCTTATTACAGAAGGGGGGGGGTCTGGTGCATGCCTGTCATGATTACTTTAAGTTTCAGTAATCATTCCACAAAGTGAGGGCCACAACAGAGAATGCACATGTGTGCGGGTGATTGTTGATGTTGCCCATTTGCACTGGGCCACCTGATCTAATGATGATCTAATAGTTTATTCTAGTAAATAGATCATGATGATACATTTTGATTTCTTCATCAGGAGTGCAAAATAATTTTAGTAGCTTATTCTAGGGAGGGCTACCAGATTACTGTGGCAATAATCACCAAGCTAGGAGTGAGACAGGTTCACAAAAGTTTATGTATGACTTTGTAAGTGAGAATTTGTGAGTGAATGGAGCATCACCAATTTATTGAACCTTACATCCCTGCAGGCACAATCTCTCTCTCTCTCTCTCTTTAACAATAGAGCCAGTTTATTCCATCTGTTGTCATTCAGTGTGGCCTAATTCATACCTGCCTGGATGGGTCACCTTCTGGGAACCTTACATGTGTACTATGAGCACATGAAACTGCCTTATAATGAATCAGATCATTGGTCTCATGGCTTACCCTCAATGGCTCTCCAGAGTCTCAGACTGAGGTCTTTTGTTTTATCTATTGCCTGTGTAAAGTGCTGTTAAGTTACAGCCCCACAGGGTTATCAAAGCAAGAGAGGAACAGAGGTGTTTTTACCATTGCCTGGCTCTGTGTAGCGACCCAGGACTTCCCTGGTGATCTCCCATCCAAGTACTAACAGGGCCGACCTTGATTAGTTTCTGAGATCTCACGGGACTGGGCTAGCGTGGGCCATCCAGCTAAGGGCTTTCACCTACTACCTGATCCTTTTAACTGAAAATGCTGGGGACTGAACCTGGGACCTTCTTCAGGCCCAGCAGATGCTTTCCAGCAGAGTCACAGCTCCACCCACTGCTGTACTATGCTCCATAAAAGAAGAAAGGAAAGACGAAAATGTAAATTAAGAATAAACTAATGCATGATGGGTATCTGAACACTAGGGTTGCCAGCTTCGGGTTGGGAAATACCTGGAGATTTTGGGGTTAAAGACTGAGGAGGGTGGGGGTTGGGGAACGGAGGGACTTCGATGGGATATAATGCCACAGAGTCCACCTTCCAAAGTGGCTATTTTCTCCAGGTTAAGTGATCCTTGTTGCCTGGAGATTGGTTGTAATAGTGAAAAATCCCCAGCGACCACCTGGAGGTTGGCACCCCTACTGAACACCTTCCCACTGGGGGGAAATCTTGCTGGTAAACTTTTTTTAAATTCCCACAAAATCTTTTTTTCCTAAAGCAGGACTCTCCACATTTTCTTTCGTAATTTCAGTGGCAGATCTATTCTTAGCCTCCCCTGCAAGCTCTGCTTGAGCAAGGGAATGGCCTTCCAAGAAGGAAGAGTCACCTGGGACTGAGTTCAGAGATCAGCTTGACAATGGCAGCGTAAACAATTATGGCTGAAAACAAGCACTATAAAGTGAGCCTATGAGGCTCATTTTACAGCGAGAGAGACTTCTAAAGGGCCTTTCCCTTCTCATCATTCTCCAGTCACCTGGGAATGGAAAGGGAAATGCTGTTAAGAGTCATTTATTCCACAGGAGGAGGAACTGGACAAGGCAACGGTGGCAACATCAGGCTGACCAGTATTAGAAGTCAGAGAATGTCCCCAAACAAAGTTCAATTTCTCATGCCCACAAGGACCTTGGTCTTGGAGATTCAGGGTTGCCACAGATTTTCAGCATGGGGTCATTTTCAAAATACTTTGTATTTATTCTTAACAAGTGGAATATTATTATACTAGCCATAAAGCCCATTGTAGAAGCAATACAACGAGCTCTAGAAGGATATGATAGCAAGCTGCCGTCTCCCCCCTCCCCAGAGCCTGGGCCATGGACCAGCAGAACGGCCCGCCAGTGCCTAAAACAGAATTACTATATAGGAGAGATTTATGCCCCATTTCCCTTCCCAACAGTAACCCAAAGCAGCAGGTGACATCATTCTTCTGTCCTCCACTTTATTTTCACCACAACAACCCTGTGAGGCAGGTTAGGTGGAGGAAGAGTGAGTGCCCATTGTTAAGGAGCTTCCATGGCAGAGCAGGGATTTGAACCTGGGTCTGACACTCTAAGCACCACCCTGTGCCAGCTTGGGAAGCAGTGCTGTCTGGCTCCTGAATGTAGTGCAACTGGCTGACATTCAACTAAGTGGAGGAGGCCATCAGGAGCCCTCAAGGTAAACTCTCCAGGTGGGCTCTTCCTCTGAGTATTTGGGGACTGGGGGTGGAGGGACAGTGCTGTCCTGTCCTTCAGGTCCACAGATGTGGGAAACCTAGAGCTGGGATGGCATTATGACTTCACCTCATTTCCTCTGTTGGCGGTCTGCCTTGCTCCCCAGGACCACCCTGGGCACTTTCGCCACCGCGGCAGCAGCAGGTCAGTGGCAAAAGCTTTGGTGGCTTCCCACCATCCCCTCTTCTTCCCAGGGAGTGGTCCAGCCCAGGGACTCCTCCGGCGGAGAGTGGAACTCAGTCTGCCTGGGCTGTCTTGCCGGGCTGGCAGAGACTCAGGCAGAAAATAGCAAGTGGCTGAGCAGCAAAGGAGGTGGGAGGGGCAGGAGGCTGAGGGAGCCTGTTGGCGCTTCACACCACTTGTGCGCTTGCTGAGGTCAGCAGCAGCTGAGGGGGAGATTAGCTGGGGGGGAGAGACTGTGGTTTCTGTTTTGCTACAGTGGGTTGAGCACGCCACAGAAATCCCCATGCCCCCACGCACATGCCCTCCCAAAGGCTGAGTTTGGTCGCATGGAGGCAGGTGTGAAAGACACAACTCTGATTAATGGAAAAGAGGAGCTGGTGGTTAAATGGGGGGAGGTGGGACTGGAGGCTTCAGGGGAAGTGGGACCAGAGGAGGTTTATAGTCCATGTCAGCCACTGGCGGGTAATGGAGCTGATGTGTGAGGTGGAGGCAGTTTGAGCGGCCAGAGCCAGGGAGGAGAGGTGAGCAGCCGGAGTGGCTGCCGGGTCCTCGTTCCATTTATGGGGCATGCGAGGGATGGAGGGGGATGTGGAAGAGGACCATAGTAAGGACCCCCCTCCTTACCCCCCCGATCCCCCACCCCCGATGCTGGGTGTGAGCCGGAGGGAAGGAGGCCCCAGCCATCCCCAGGCCCGCAGAGAGTCCCATCCATCCCTTCCCTCAGCTTGGAGCGCACTGAGCCCGAACCACTGGCTGCGGCTTCTGTGGGCAAGACTCCGCAACGCAGGCAGCCAACGCAGCCAGTGCCTTCTGAGTGGCAGTTCAGGAGGCTAACTGATTTTGGCGCGTATAGAACGTTCCCATATGGAGTCTCTCTTTCGGTCGAAAGATCGGAGATTGAGACTCTCGCCATGCCCTGCCCCTTTGGACCTTGCTGCGTGAGCGACCCCATTCTACGGGGTTTAGCGGAACCACCGGGCGTCACTGAGTGATGAAGCGAATATCCGAAAAAAATGGAAAAGAAAAGACTGGCGTAACTGTGAGTTGTCAAAATACAGAGAAAATGAACTAAGAACGTTTCCCCCCCCCCTTCAGCGGAAAATGAGGAGGTTAATCCTCTATAAGCGAGAAAGAAAAAAAAAAGAAAAGAGGGGGGGAATGGACTGAGCGAATAGTGATGTTTTCCTTTGATGTACTTGAAAATAAGCAAGAGGTTTTGTTTCCCTGGAGCGCATTTTAAAAACTTTACTAAAAATAAAAAAACAAGATGTCGGAGCTGGGTAAAGACAAGCGGAGGAGAAGGGAGGGACTTCCGTCTGGGCGTTTGTGTCAACGTGAGTGCCGGCTGTTTAATATTTGGACTGTGTATAGCTATGAATCCAACGGGGATTGTGAAGGAAAAGAAAAGTTTGAATTGTGACAGCGAAAAGTGCCTCATGAGCGCTTATAAAAGTCAACAATTGAAGAGGAGAATCCAGCGAAGAGATTGGGAGCGGATAAAAGCGAAATTGAAATTAATACCATTCTCAAAGCTGGAGATCTCCGGGCATGGCATGAAAGGAAGACGACTTATAGCACAGGAACTGAAAGAGTTAACAGCGACCCGAAGGAGGAGGGGAAGAAGCCGGAGGGAGAGAAAAACAGAGGAAGCCCCTCCCGTCACTGAGAGTGGAAAAGTAACCAGCACGTAAAAGAAGCGGTTTTGAATGTGCCCTGAAGAGACTTTTTAACAGAAATTCAAAGGAACATTACTAACATACTAATACAGAAAGTAACTGGAATGGAAAAAAGATGTTTGACAACACGCAGAAGAAGCCTTTGATGATTGGACATTACTAACAGTTTAATCTAACAGTTAATAGATCACTCAGCTTTCTCTCCGTCCCACTATATACCTTCCCTATTTTTCTTTTTAAGCGAAACTCCTCCCCTTTTTAGGGGAGTCAATAAAATCTTTATACAAAAAAAAAAAAAGAACGTTCCCATATGAAAATGGTTTTATATATATAAGGAAAGGATTACAGATTTTTCCTGATTCTGTGTATAGAGCATGAAAGCTCTTGCACTATTTTGTAGGTAAGACTGTATTTGATTCTATACTCTATTTTTCATGTTTCACATTGTTTATATTCTAAGGAATTGTATTTTTATATACTACAGAATATTTCCTGAGGAAGATCCATTTTTTGAAACGCTGTTATAAAATCCGGAGATAGCGCTGATGCATTCTTATACAAGGATTTTCCTATGATTTGATGCAATTTGTTTATTGTTATGTAGTGTTTATTTTCAACTATATATAGAAAATATTTTCTTTGTAAGTCTTGTTAACTATCTTGATTTGTGGGTCAGATTCTCACGACTGTTTTCTCAGTATTTGTTTCTAGACCAGGTCATGATTGTCCACATTTGTCTTGTAACAGTTTTTAAGCAGACATGTTTGGCAGCTGAACTCACAATGTTACATTGTGATGATGAAGCATGAGCCAATCTCTGGATCTTTTTGGTTCAGTATTGAACAACTGCTCAACAGGTTGGCACTGTATTTTTCCCCCCTCCAAAACTGTGCATTTGCAAAACCACATCGCTAAGGACTACTTGCCCTGATCTGGAAAGCCCAGGCTAGCCTGATCTCAGAAGCTAAGCTGGGAGGCTACCAAGGAATACCAGGGTTGTGATGCGGAGGCAGGCAAAGCAAACCACTTCTGACTATCTCTTGCCTTGAAAATCTTATGGGGTTGCCATAAGTCAGTTGTAACTTGATGGCAACAACAAAAGCAATAACCAAGGACACTTAGGAGGGGCTGTGGGCATGGCTCAATGGTAGAGCATCTGCTTGACATGCAGAAGGCCCCAGGTTCAATCCCTGGCATCTCCATTTAAAAGGATCCGGGCATAGATGATGTGAAAGACCTCTCCCTTAGATCTTGGAGAGCTGCTGCCAGTGTGAGTGAACAATACTGACCCTGATGGACCAGTGATCTGATTCGGTATTCATATCATATTATATCGAATTACTTAAATGTATACTGAGCAGCAATTTTTTAAAAATACAGTTTTTAGGACTGATTTCTCTGTCTATTTCAACAACTGTCTGCCAAGTAGAGCAGCTGTGCAGCAAGGACATTAGGGAGCTAGAGCATCAAGCTATGTGAGAATGCATATGTGCAAAAAGGCAGTTGCACTGTACAGTACTGTACTGTGAGGAAGGAATATATTGACGCAATCTTCCATAATAGCCATGAATGGTGACCAGGATGTGATTCTCATGGATGGGTCTTTGATCCTAACCCTAAGAGGGAGCCCTTTGTTTCAAACATCAACATTGTACTCAGCACTTTTCAACTGCCAACAGTGCACAGAGCACTTCACATTACTTCAAAAGTGTCTCTGTCCCAAGGAGCTTACAGTCTAAAAAAAGATAAAGGGAAAGGCAACAGAGGAAGATGAAGCAGAGTCTGGAGTTGCGAGGGATGAAGGTGAGCAGATGCCCTTACTTTGTAAAAATGGGAACAAAGAATTGGTTTTGAAGGAAAAAAGGTGACATTATTATTATCAAATGTATCTGTGATAGAAGCCACAAATGCCATGCAGATGGCAGAGAAGGGACTGATCCATGTAAAGCAGGCTTGACAGCCTTAAGACATACTCAAAGGTGCCCCAATCGGTCCGTCCACTGTGAGGCTCAGTTTTAAACTGAGCATAGCCGATGCCGACCGGGACAAGCAGAGAAGATCAGCGAATTAGCGAAGCTACAAGGGGTATGTGCATAGACCGACAATGAATTGGAGCCAAGCAGAAAAGTTTTAAAAGTGAGTTCTCCCCCCCCTAACGGAAAGCGGAGTCGGGAAGAATCCCAGATGTAAACAAATGAACTGTGTTATATAAACGGAGGGGGGAGGAGAGAAGAGAAATGTTAAAGTGTGTAAGAGACTTAGCTGCATTTGCGAAGAAAAGCGGATGTTTTTTGACGAAGGATGAAAGAGGTTCCTCTAGTGAAAACAAAGTTGAAAATGGCCGGTACGCGAGGAAAACCAGGCAGAATACCAGGGCGGGCCGGTCAAAGTCCGAGACCGGAAGAGATGGGTGACGTGTTCTCCATGCTATCGGAACTGCTCAAGCCGATCAACGAGAGGCTCGATGGTATTAACCAACAGATGACCGCTTCAAACCAGAGCCTGGCAAAGCAGCAACAGCAGATTGCCGAGCTAACCAAGAAATCGATACAGACAGAGGAAAAACTCAGAGAGACTGTACACGATACCAAGAAAGTTAAAAAGAAGATGGGTCTGTTGGAACAGAGGCAAGACTTTCAGGAAAGAAGATTGCTGAACTTGCAAATGGAAAAAGCAAACAAGACACTCAGGTTTCAGGGGATTGCTGAATCGCAAGGAGAAAACTTGAAAAAGATGATGGCAGAGCTCATCATGTCGGCGGTGGGGTTGTCAACGGCAGAAGCAGAATTGGAAATTGAGGTGATCTATCGGTCATACTCAAAATATATTAAGTGGAACAACCTGCCGGGCGAAATTGTCGTCAAGTTTCTCCGAAGACAGACTAGGGATGATATCCTTAAAGCAACAGTGGCAAGTCCTCTGCAGCTGGGAGCAACAGTCATCAGGGTCCTAAAGGACACTCCGTTTGAGGTTCGTCAGAAAAGGAAAGCGTACAAAGACCTGATTTCAATCCTGCAGATCAATCAAATTCCGTATTCTTGGAACTTTCCTGAAGGTGTTGTGTTCAAATACAGAGATAAAAGGGAGAAAATTGACTCGGTCTTAAAAGTGGAAGAATGGTTGAAACGGCACTTCAGATCGAAGAAAGAGGAACAAAAGGAAGGAGACGGCGGAGCAGGCATTGCAGAAGATACGGACGAAGACCAAGGTGCAGCGGGAGGTGTTTCGGTCAGAGAGACATATGACTTGCGACATAGAGGGCCAAAGTAACTCTTTATAAACTAAAGACTTGCAAATGATGAAGATGATGAAAGAGACTCGGTGCACACATGAGAAGCTGGACAGAATACTAACATGGACTGACTAATTCTTTAATTCATTGATTTAAATGAAAAGTTATAAGTTTTAATACTAACTGAATACTATTAAGGATCTTCACTCTTGGGTTTTTAGTCATAGTGTGGGTTTAATTTACTGTCCTTTTATCCTGGGGTACTTTTCCCCTCCCCTTTTTCTTTTCTGTTAGTCTGTAGGTGTAACAAAAATTAATAAAGCTACCCTGCCTTCAGGGGATTAAAAAAAAGAAAAGACATACTCAAAGGTTTCACTAACCAGGCACTAGAACCTGGGTATCACCATGTCTACCCTGCCCACAGATGACCCTGTTGTGGGAGAGGGAGACCATAATCCATTCGGTGAGCACATGCATCATTGATGTCAACTCACGCACCCCATGGTGTTGCCACATTTATCCTAGCAGAATCCAAGCCATAGGCCCAATCTGCATCTAGCATTTGCTCCACTGTTTTACCAAATCCACAGTGGAACAGAAAAAGATGCAGCTCAAAACTATATTCAAATACCCCACGCCAATGCCGTACTAACTGCAGAGTCACCCCTGAATGGCCAGAAAACGGCCATAAATCCATGCAGATGGTTACCATAAAATCGAGAGATCAAATGAAGTGAAAGCAGCATGCAGTCTGGACACTGTCATAAAATCCAACAATCAATCAAAGTGAAAGTGGCATGCAATGTAGAGGGGAATTTCTGTTCCAGTTTGTGTTTGGTAAAACAGCAGAGCAAATGCTAGATGCAGACTGGGCCATAGTCTGAAACACGAATGTTTGGAATTTACTAATTCTAGATATGGCTGGAGGAATTCCAAATAATAGTCTCCCACATTTTTCAACAGGGGAAAAAAAACTTCCACCAACCGCCCACTAGTCATAAGAACATAAGAACATAAGAACATAAGAGACGCCAATGTTGGATCAGGCCAAAGGCCCATCCAGTCCAACACTCTGTGTCACACAGTGGCCAGAAATACCAGTGCCATCAGGAGGTCCAGCAGTGGGGCCAGGACATTAGAAGCCCTCCCACTGTTGACCCCCCCCAAGCACCAAGAAGACAGAGCATCACTTGCCCCAGAGCCCCTAGCTATACCTTGTGGCTAATAGCCACTGATGGACCTCTGCTCCATATGCTTATCTAATTCCCTTTTGAAGCCATCCATGCTTGTAGCACCCACCACTTCCTGTGGCAGTGAATTCCAAGTGTTAATCACTCTTTGGGTGAAGAAGGACGTCCTTACTTCCTTTTATCCGTTCTAACCCGACCGCTCTGCAGTTTCATGGAGTGCCCACGAGTTCTTGTATTGTGAGAAAGGGAGAAAAGTACCTCTTTCTTTACCTGCTCTTTCCCATGCATAATCTTATAAACCTCGATCATGTCACCCCTCAGTCGTCTTTTCTCCAAGCTAAAGAGCCCTAAGCGCTTTAACCTTTCCTCATAGGGAAAGTGTTCCAACCCTTTTATCATTCGAGTTGCCCTTTTCTGCACTTTTTCCAAAGCTATAATATCCTTTTTAAGGTGTGGTGCCCAGAACTGCACACAGTATTCCAAATGAGGTCTCACCATTGATTTATATAGGGGCATTATTATATTGGCTGATCTGTTTTCAATACCCTTCCTAATAATCCCCAGCATAGCATTGGCCTTCTTTATTGCAGTCACACACTGTCTCGACATTTTCAGTGAGTTATCCACTACAACTCCAAGATCTCTCTCTTGCTCAGTCTCTGCCAGTTCAGACCCCATCAATGTGTATTTATATTTAGGATTTTTGGCTCCAATGTGCATCACCTTGCACTTGGCCACATTGAACCCCATTTGCCATGTTGACGCCCACTCGCCCATCCTTGACAGATCCCCTTGGAGTGCCTCACAATCCTCACTGGTTTTCACCACCCTGAACAACTTTGTATCATCCGCAAATTTAGCCACTTCACTGCTTACTCCCATCTCCAAATCATTAATGAACAAGTTAAAAAGCAGTGGACCAAGTACTGATCCCTGCGGTACCCCACTGCTTACCACCCTCCACTGAGAAAATTGCCCACCTACACTCACTCTCTGTTTTCTATGAACTAGCCAGTTTTTGATCCATAAAAGGACTTGTCCTTCTATCCCATGATTTTTGAGCTTACTTAGGAGCCTTTGATGAGGAACTTTATCAAAAGCTTTCTGGAAGTCAAGGTAAATAATATCTATTGGATCCCCCTTGTCCACATGTTTGTTCACCCCCTCAAAGAACACTAACAGGTTAGTGAGACAAGATCTTCCCTTACAGAAACCGTGCTGAGTCTGCCTCAATAGGTTTTGTTCATCTATGTGCCTACTAATTCTTTCCTTAATAATGGTTTCCACCAATTTACCCGGTATCGACGTCAGACTGACTGGCCTGTAATTTCCCGGATCTCCTCTGGAACCCTTTTTAAAGATGGGAGTGACATTAGCTACCTTCCAATCCTCAGGAATGGAGGCAGATTTTAAGGAAAGATTACATATCTTTGTCAGGAGATCTACAAGTTCACATTTGAGTTCTTTCAGAACTCTCGGATGTATGCCATCTGGGCCTGGTGATTTTTCAGTTTTTAAGTTGTCTATCAGTTTTAGGACCTCCTCTCTCATCACCTCAATCTGACTCAGGTCTTCCAACACCCCTCCTGAAATCAGTGGTTCTGGAGTGGGCAAGCACTTCTCATCTTCCACAGTGAAGACGGAGGCAAAAAATGCATTTAGCTTCTCAGCCATTTCCCTATCATCCTTCAATACTCCTTTTACCCCTTGGTCGTCCAAGGGCCCCACTGCCTCCCTGGCTGGTTTCCTGTTTCTAATGTATTTGAAGAAAGTTTTATTGTTGGTTTTTACGTTTTTTGCTATATGCTCCTCATATTCCCTTTTTGCCTGCCTGACCTCAGACTTGCATTTTATTTGCCATAGCCTGTGTTCCGTTTTATCAGCCTCACTGTGACTAGCTTTCCACTGCTTAAAGGAATTCTTTTTACTTTTTACAGCCTCCATTACTCTGTTTGTTAACCATGCAGGCTTTTTCCTATACCTGTTTGTGCCTTTCCTAACCTGCGGAATATATATTTTTTGAGCTTCTAGGATCGTAGTTTTAAATAGATCCCAAGCTTCCCCAATTGTTTTGACCCTTTCTACTTTTCCTTTCAGTTTCCTCCCCACGTGTCCCCTCATATCAGAGAAATTACCCCTTTTAAAGTTAAAAATGGTTGTGTGAGTCTTTTTGGCCAATTCTCTATTTGTACAAATGATGAACTCAACAACATTATGATCACTGTTTCCAAGCGGTGCAATCACTTTTACATCTCTCACCAGGTCTTGAGTGTTACTTAGGACCAAATCAAGGATCGCCTCTCCCCTGGTAGGTTCCGTGACCATCTGCTCCATAGCACAGTCATTTAGAGTGTCTAGAAACTCAATCTCTTTTTCCCGACTAGAACACATATTGACCCAATCAATGTGTGGGTAGTTAAAATCACCTATTATTACACAGTGTTTTTGTCTAGTTGCTATCTTTAAGGCATTCATCATTTTATAATCCTCCTCTATCTTTTGATCTGGTGGGCGATAACAAACTCCCAGTGTTAAGTTTCCTTTTGGCCCCCCTATTTCAACCCATAGAACTTCCAGAAGCGAATCCAATTCACTTAGCCTCTCAATCTTTCTAGACTTTATACCCTCTCTGACATACAGAGCTACCCCACCTCCAACCCTTCCCCCCCTATCCTTCCGATATAATATATAACCGGGAATCACTGTGTCCCACTGATTTTCCTCATCCCACCAAGTTTCAGAAATACCCACAATGTCTATTTTTCCCTCCGACACCAAGCACTCCAACTCCCCGATTTTACCTCGGACACTTCTAGCATTTGTATAGAAACAGCTGTAATTTCCCTTACAAGTTAAGCCTGCATCCTTCCTCTTGCTATCTCGAGTCGTTGTCCGGCAGTCCATGTCACCAGCCATGGCCTCTGTGGACAATTTCAATCCACCTCCCTGTAGAAAAGCAACCGGTACCCCCTCACCTCTCTCAGATGAGCCAACCCGAACCAGAGACTTTTCATCTCCTGTCGGCTTTCCCCCAATATTCAGTTTAAAAGCTGCTCTGCCACCTTTTTGATTTTAAGTGCCAGCAGCCTGGTTCCTTCTCGGGACAAGTGGAGACCGTCTCGCCTGTACAGCTCCCTCTTGTTCCAAAAAGTATCCCAGTGCCTAACAAACCTGAACCCTTCCCCCCTACACCATCGTCTCATCCACGCATTGAGACTCCTGATCTCTGCCTGTCTCTCCGGCCCTGCGCGTGGAACAGGTAACACTTCTGAGAAGGCTACCTTGGAGGTCCTGGACCTAAGTTTCCTGCCCAGCAGCCTAAATTTCTCCTCCAGGACCTCACGACTGCATTTCCCCACATCGTTGGTGCCGACATGCACCACGACCACTGGCTCCTCCCCAGCACTATCTACCAGCCTATCTAAAACACGCGTAATGTCCGCTACCTTCGCACCAGGCAGGCAAGTCACCATACGGTCAGTACGCGGGTTCGCCACCCAGCTGTCTACCTGCCTAAGGATCGAATCACCCACTACCAAGAGCCCCCCTCCCACCCTGCTCAGGGATGGTTCCTTGGTGCAAAAGGAGAGCCGCTCACCAGCTGGGGAAGAGGTCCCTTCTGAGGGCACATTCCCCTTATCCTCAGCATGGTGCCCTGTTTCCCCTAGACCCTCATGCTCCCTGACAGCAGCGGGGCTGCCAGATCCAGAGTGGGACGAAGCTAACAAGTCCCCGAGAGTCTTTTCTGTGTGCCTAGCTGACTGTCTCTGCTTCTCCAGGTCAGCCACCTTGGCCTCAAGGGAGCACACACGTTCCCTGAGAACCAGGAGCTCCTTGCACCGAGGACACACCCAAGACTTCTGCCCAGTGGGCAGATAGTCATACATGTGACACTCCGTGCAAAACACTGGATAGCCCCCAACCCCCTGCTGGCATTCTGGCTTCATAATTCTTTTAAAATGAAATGGATTGTTCAGTTGGCTGTTTGGCTATTTGGGAGCAGTCTGAACTGGGCTTTTTCCTATTCATAGCACAGTGCAATCAGCATCTCTTCATGCATATGTATTCCCGCAAACCTGCTTAGGTTTGGCTGATGGTGGTCAGCACCAACAGCCCAACCAGGCACCAATAACTAAAAAAGACATCACTGATCTTTTTAGTTCCTTCAAAAAAGAAATGTTGGAAAACATAAACGCAATGCTTAAACTTATAACTGAAAAAATGGAGTCAATGCAAAACAACATACAAAAAGTATCTCAGTCAGCGGAGATGGTGCTGGAGGCAGCTATCGCCAATCAGGAAGACAAGTGGGGGACCTGCGATACTCGCGGGAGAGGGGGACCTCCACACCTATGAGGAAGAGGAGGAAGCAGGAGGAGGAGGTAAGTTCCCCCCCCATCCCGCCGGTTCCCTTATCCTGCTGGTTCCCCATCTCCTCCACCCCTCCTCCACCCCCTGGCTCAATCCCCTCCCTCTGCCCTGCTCAATCCCCTCCCTCTGCCCTCCTCCAGAGTCCACTTCTACCCACCCCTTCCCACTACATTGCTAGACCTGGCCTCCGGAGGCCAGGTCTACCCACCCCTTCCAATTGCAGGGGTAGACCTGGCCTCCGGAGGAGTCCAGGTCTACTCACTCCTTCCTATTGCATGGGTAACCTGGCCTCTGGAGGCCAGGTCTACCCACCCCTTCCAATTGCAAGGGTAGACCTTGCCTCTGGAGGAGTCCAGGTCTACTCA
>NW_015168052.1:1583727-1587771 GCF_001447785.1 Gekko japonicus
CGGCGGCGGCTCCCCCTCCCCCCGGCTCCGAGCCGAGGGCCGAGCAGCCAGCCGCTCGGCCCTCGCCAGTCAGCCCCCCCGCTCACCGCTCGCCTTCCAACCAGCAGCAGCGGCAGCATTCATAGAGCGTTCTGTGCGCATGCGCACGGAATGCTCTTGCACTTTCGGGGGGATTTAAACATCCCCCCGATATTTTTTTTTAGTTTTTAGATTTTTGTGCACCCCTGGGGACTGCCCCAAGAGTGCACAAACCTCCACCTCCCCCCCAAGTGCCCCCGGAGCTCTGATTTAGCGATCCACACTCCGGGGGCCACTTGGCTATTAGATATATAAATACTAGGAGACTACAGTATAATGACACCTGGGTGAAGGAAAGGATCCTCCTACTTGAACACAAAGCTAGGGAGCGTTTCCTTAAGTTTAGAGGGTTTCCAGAGCAAGCTGAATCAACAACAGAACTTACCTCCTTCATTTCAGGCTGGCTAGCTGCTTCACTTCAACTACAGGAAGGGGTGGCCCCAATGCTAATCAGAGCATATCAATTGGGTCAGTTCATACCTGAAAGCCATAGAGGGCCCGTAGAGGGCTTTCTGATGTGCCACCAGAAGCCCTGCAAATCCGCAGAGACATACCATGATGCCATAAAATAACCTGAGACAATATAAACACTTGCTTAATATCTTGGAAGCTGTATAGATAAGTTATAACTAACTTTAATAAATTCTCAATGTTAAATAGTTCTGAAGAATCGTCGAGAGGGGCAGGGGTGGGGGAGGCTCTCTCACAACACCCCACATTGGTACAAGACATATGTTTATATGGTTTGTACACTTCTTCTTTTTTGGTCCAAAAGGAAGGGCTGGTAGGGCTCTATGTGGCTCTAGGGGGCTCTAGGGGACCTTATCATCTGGAAGGGGGAGGGGGAGGGGAAAGGAACTCAACAAGAATACAAGCAGTTATTACTGGTCCCCACTCCATCTTAAGGCTGTGTTCCAAGGGAGGGGGGCATGGGAGGAGGGGGGAGGAAGGCGAGGGAGGGGGAAGGGAAGGGAGATACAAAGGTGAAGCTACAGTATAGGCAAATCCTTAGAGTTCTATATAGATAGACCAAAGACAGTAACAGTTCCTTTTTAAGTGAAAAACAGAGAATGTTTAAACCTGAAACACATGGGAGGTGATCAGTCCCCTACTGCTAGGTGTGCTAAGTTGACTAAATTATATTTTGAAAATATAATGTTTAAAACTTTACTACAACACTACTGGATTAGCTCCAAAGAGAGGCTTAGGTTTAAATCTATACTATGGTATCAGAAAATGTTAACTACTTCTAGCAGTGTCAAGTTGACTAAATATTATTTCAAAATTATAATGATTAATGCTATGCTGCAATATTATTGTACTAGTTCCAAAGAGAGGCTAAATTTTAAATTTGTACGATGGCATCAGAAAATGTCACTACCCTAAGGTGTGCCAAGATGACTAAGTCTTATTTTATTCTAATACTGTTTAACACTATGCTGCCATTTTATTGTACCAGTTCCAAAGAAAGGCTCAACTCCAAATTCATACTGTGGCACCTGAAAATGTTAATAATTTTAAGCTGTGTCAAAACGGTAAAATATCATCTTCGACCTATACAGCTTAATACAAAGCTGTAACAATTCTGTACTGGTTCCAACAAGAGGCGTAATTTTAAATTTCCACTATGACATCAGAAAGTATCAAATTCTTAACTCTCAACTGCAGAGGCTTAAATAATAAAATCAAGGCCAAACGCATTGCCGCAGATCTTAAAAAACAGAGAATCGATCTGTCCTTCTTGCAAGAAACCTACATTAGAAAATATACTAAAGTGCTACTGTCCAACTGGTTTGCTCTTCAGTACAGTGCAAGTGGCTCGAATAAATCACGGGTGTGTGTGGCTATTTTAATGTCCAAGAAGCTCAGGTTCAAACATGAAGCAAGTGTAAAAGACGTCCAAGGCAGATACCTTTTCATACGTGGTAAGCTAAATAACACCGACGTCACCCTTGCAGGTGGGAATTGTAGGCCAGCAGATGAGGAAGCCCCATTCAACCCAGTGAGTGATACCTCTGCACGCCCCTCTCTGGAACTACAGCTCAATTAAACCTGATGGGGGAACGTTTTAAACAAAGAACCACAGCCATCTGCAAGGCTCTCCCGAGGGCTGAAGAATGGTCGGCAGGCACACGGCCGCGGCTGCTCCTCCACTGATCTTCTCCTGACGGCTGAAGAAGGCTGGTCAGGCAAATGGCTGCCCAGCTGCTGAGGTAAACTGTTTAGATTGGAGTTTTGGCGGGAGCTGGCACTGTGGGTGGGACTCAGGCACACCTTCTGATGGGTAATTCAGGTAAGCATAGAATGTTGTCATGCAAAAACACGTTTTTATATAAGGACAGGATAGTCCTATTTTGAGTTGATCAGACTTCTGTCCAGTGTAAATATAGCACTGGGCACCAGGTGTGTAGAGAGTCAGCAAAAGCAGTCCTGCTGTCCAACAGGTCAAGGAGCAGAGCTCAACTGTGAAGCCCTAGCCAGCTGGCAGAATTGTCCTTGCTAACAGCGACAATCACAATGTCTTAATCTTGGACAGTTTGTTGCTTACTCCACATAAAACTATGCTTATACCCCCTGCCTCAGGCCTCAGCCCCAGGACACCAAGAGGAAGCACAGCCTTCTGTGCTGTCTGCTGGAGAATACCTTCTTGCTCCCCCATCTGCTTCTTATTCTCCTTCGCTATTTCACATTCTTATACAATCCCAATCCACTGAGCCAAAGCTCCTGCACTGAGCCACACATATAGACACATGTTTCATATATGTCTCAATCCATACTTCCATCATGAAAACCTGTAACCAAATGCTGATCTCATGCATACACCCCTCCACAAAATCTGGAACGCACCAATGGAAGATGAATAAAAATAAATATGTACAAAGGAAGAAGAAGAGTTGGATTTATACCCTGCCCTTCACTTGGAGTCTCAGAGAAGTTTACAATCACCTTCCTCTCCCTGCAAAAGACACCCTGTGAGGAAGGTGGGACCGAGGGAACTGCTCTTGAGAGAACAGCTCTGAGAGAACTGTGACTGACCCAAGGTCACCCAGCTGGCTTCATGTGGAGGAGTGGGGAATCAAACCCAGTTCTCCAGATTAGTCTGTCGCTCTTAATCACTACACAAAACTACCAAGTTCCCTTCTACTGAGTCAGACCATTGGTCTATCAAGGTCAGTGTTGTCTGCTTTGACTGACAGCAACTCTTCAAGTTCCCAATTAGGTTTTGTGGTACTTACTACCCAAATGTTTAAAGTGGACACACCAGGGAATTAACCTAGGACCTTCTGCATGGAAAGTAGATGCTCTAACATTGAGCCATGGCCTCTTCTCAGTGGCCCAATGGAGAAAATGGTGGCTCTCTGCCAACTCTAGCTAGGGCAGGGGTCTGCAACCCGCGGCTCCGGAGCCGCATGCGGCTCTTTGGAACGTTTGCCACGGCTCCGGGAGGTGACTGTGATGTGACACCCATTAAATGAGATTTTAGCAATACAAACACTTTTTTTTTTGCAATGTACCTTTTTTATTCGTTATTTAGGGGCACTTCCTGGTAATGGACTTCGGCGGTTACGTTATTCGGCGATTCGCAAGGGCTGCTGGGATAGCAGCTTCATGTATCCCAGCAGCCCTTGCGAGTCGCCGAATGACGAAATCTCACAGCTGCGCTTTGGGATGTCTGCGCTCTGCCTCCGCCCCGCCTCCTCTCAGTGAGCTTTACGGGATGTAATGCTTTTAGTCCGATAGGAGGCGGGGTGGAGGCGGAGCGCAGACATCCCAAAGCGCAGCTGCGAGATTTCGTCATTTGGCGACTCGTAAGGGCTGCTGGGATACTAGCCAGGCCGCCTGCGTGTGAGGGGGAGGAGTGATGGAGCCGGTGCCAGCCTAAGCAGCACTGCGCGGGTGAGCAGCACTGCGCGGGAGTGAAGAACATACACAACTGCGCTGGAGTGAAGAACACACACACACACA
>NW_015168052.1:1588048-1604344 GCF_001447785.1 Gekko japonicus
AATGTGATGCCATGGAGTCTTCCCTCCAAAGTTGCCATATCCTCCAGTGGAACTAATTTCCATGGCCTGGAGATTGGTTGTAATTCCAGGAAAGGTCCAAGCTGCACCTGGAGTTTGCCCATGCTCCCTAGGGGCTGTTTCATGTTGGAAAAATGGCACAATGCAGGACGGTTTAATCATCCCAGCTGTGTCTGAGGAAGTGAGCAGTGACTCACGAAAGCTCCTACCCTGCCACAAATTTTGTTAGTCTTTAAGGTGCTACTGGACTCTTGCTCTTTTCTACCACTACAGACAGATTAACACAGCTCCCATCTTGATCTATCCCTATGTGCTGCAGTCCTCCTCCAAATGGGGTCCATGCATTCCTGGGATTTAGGTTCTAAGCACATAAGAACATAAGAATATAAGAGATGCCAATGTTGGATCAGGCCAAAGGCCCATCCAGTCCAACACTCTGTATCACACAGTGGCCAGAAATACCAGTGCCATCAGGAGGTCCACCAGTGGAACCAGGACATTAGAAGCCCTCCCACTGTTGACCCCCCCCCCAAGTACCAAGATGACAGAGCATCACTTGCCCCAGAGTCCCTATCTATACCTTTTGGCTAATAGCCACTGATGGACCTCTGCTCCATATGCTTATCTAATTTCCTTTTGAAGCCGTCCATGCTTGTAGCCGCCACCACTCCCTGTGGCAGTGAATTCCAAGTGTTAATCACTCTTTGGGTGAAGAAGTACTTCCTTTTATCCGTTCTAACCCGACCTTTTATCCGTTCTAACCCGACCGCTCAGAATTCCTAGCTCATATCTGATTGGAAGCCCTCGTTGGGGCCACAAGGACTTTGTGACGTTTGAATCAGCCTTCAGAAGCATCCCAACTCTGCATGTGAGGAGGAGAGTGGCCCATGGTGTGTGTGCGCGTGTGTGTGTGTGACAAACAAAGAAATGAAAATCTCCCATCAACAGTTAGCTGCCAAGACTGATCAACTTGCAACTCAAACAAGTGGTGTTCTCCCTCTTCCTGAAGCACAGTTTCCTTCCACTACAAAGGTCAATTGAATTCATTACTGTGTTAAATGAAGTTCTGAGATTGATTGAGGGCTTCTTTTTAACACTCAAAATAAATGGGTTAGTTTTGCTTGAGGAAATACAGTAAAGGTCTAATAACAACTTCCTGTTTAATATTGGAACTAATTTTTTTACATCATCCCCCTCACCCCAATCTTTAATTCTGTAGCATTTAATTACATTCCCCTTTCTTTCTTTCTTTTTTTAAAGTCAGCTTTGCCCCCACCATAATGTAATCAGTGTTAATTCGAAAAGGGAGAACAGTCATTTCTAACAGTATACTCAATATATAAGAAATGTCGACAAGCAAGAAAATAAAATCAAGGGTAGGTTTTTCCCCCTTATAAAGAGCTCCCAACAAATTATTTTTTTCCTATTAGAAAAATACGTTTTTGCCGGAATTTGTTGCCCTTGTCAAATGTAATTTTAAATTTAATTAATGTCCAGATCAGAATTAGGCTGTGGCTACAGCAGCCAGAGTGAGACTGAAATGGAGAGTGTGGTCCAGTCCCTGGTCTGAGGGCTGGGTGACTGCTAAAGAGCCCACAAAATGGACTAGCTCTGATTGGTCAAAGGTCCAGCTTTGGGCATTCCAATGTCCTGACTGCTTCAATATTTCCCCCCTTTCATTGTCACCTGGTGGCCTTGGGATGAGAGCGGAGAGGGTTTAAGGAGCACCAAAGTCCTCTTCTGCCCTGATCTAGATGGCCCAGGTTAACCCAGTCTCATCAGATCTTGGAAGCTAAGGAGGGCCAATCCTGGTTAGAACCTGGATGGGAGACCACCAAGGAAGTCTAGGGTTACTATACAGACAGAAACAGCAGTGGTAAACAATCTCTGTTCTTCTCTTGCCTAAAGAAACCCCTTGCATGATTGTCATAAGGTGGCTGTGACTTTACAGAATGTTTCACCACCACCACCACCAAGTTCTCTTCCACTCTCCAGCACTCCTCCTTTTAGGCCTGAAGCAAAATGCCAGCGTGCCCTCATTTGGCTTTCTCCTGCCCCCTTTAAAGGCAGTGGCACAAGCTGTGCATGCCCGCTGCCAGCCTCGATTCCTTGCAAGGGGGGGCCACCCTCATGAATGGTTGTGAGCAGCTTTCTTTGTTGTGGAGACTCATTTGCCCATCAGAGCCCTCCTCCCCCTCATCACTGGCCTGCCACATCAAGACTGGATTCCCGCCCAAGTGGCCTGGTGATTCCCTGGAATCCAGCTCCCAACTCCAAGTTGCCAACCAGGACATAAGAAGAACCTTGCTTAATCAGACCAGTGGTTCATCTAGTCCAGCATCCTGTCTCAGACAGTGGCCAGTCAGTTACTCTGGAGGTCCAGTAACAAGGCCTAGAGACTGAGGCTTTCTCCTGATGTTGCCTCCTGGCACTGGTATTCAGAGGTCTACTGCCTCTGAACCTGGAGATTCCCTTTAGTCACCATGGCTAGTAGCTACTGATAGACCTGTCCTCTATGAATCTGTCTAATCCATTTTGAATAAGAACCATTACTTCCAGATACCCTGTGCTGATACCTCAACTTGCATCTATTACACTTATAGATGCATCCATCAGAGGTCATCACTCGATATGTACGAGGCTGATCACATTTTTCTGTTACCATGGCTGGGACCCACCCTTCCTTAGACTCTACCCATACTGAGTCTCCTTGTTGTAAGGGCTTTAAAGATTTGGGTGCCTTATCATAAAAATATTTTTTGCCTGTCCCGTACTCTCTGAAGGTCTTCTCTTGCCCCACTAGGTACCTTAGGGTGTAGCAAACCAGTAGTTACTGGCAATTTGGTTCTTAACATTCTGCCCATCAACATCTGAGCTGGAGAGTATGCTATTCCAGTAACAGGTCGGTGTATTACGATATTCCAACAGTGCCAAATATGAATCCCCCTTTGCCTCTTCTGCCTTTCTAATGAGCTGCTTTATGGAACAAATTGCCCTCTCTACCATTCCACTTGATAGTGGGCACCCTGGACTACTAAGGCACTGTTCAAAACCCCAATCATGGGCAAACTGCTGAAATTGACGACTGCCTGGCAAAAGGCATGTTATCACTCACAACCACTTTAGGGATGCCATGTCGAGAAAAAACAGCTTTAGGTTTATCAATCACAGTTCTTGCAGTCTTGTCAGGCAAAGTTACTACTTCAGGATACTTTGAAAGTCTACCACAAGCAAAATGGAAGTGAGCCATGTTAAAAAGTATCTATCCCCACTGTTTCCCATGGTAACTCAGGGGTTTCGTGAGGCATAAGTGGTTCTTTTTGATTTTTTGATGCAAAATGAGCACACACAGAACAATTTCCAATCAGTATTTCAATATCATTAAGCATACCTGGCCAATACATCACTTCTCTTGCCCTAGCTTTGGTTCTCTGAATACCTTGATGTGAATCATGAAGCTGGCAAAGCATATTACACCTTTGTGATAAAGGAACAACTGCTTTTTCTCCCACATTCAAGGAGGCAAGGCTAAATCAAAAACGGGCTGGCTGTATGAGGTTTAAGGCCAGTCCAGGCAGGGTTGAGCAGGATTCAATTGTGGCTACAGCAAGAAACTCTAAGGCCAGTGAATAAGTGTTGGTAGGAGTGGAAGAGGAGCCCAAGGAATCTAACTCACTCCCTTGCATTATGAATCTCCAAGGAATTGTGGTCAAGTAGAATATTGGAACAGGCATATATAAGTTAAATTCAGTCCTTCCCATCAAATTTGGTATCTCCAGTCAAAGTATTCTTAGACAGCATGCCTGAGGGAAGACCTGTTGCTGTTAAACAATAGAACATACTATATTAGATTACATTATGGTAGGGGGCCATAATTCAGTGGATAAACAGAAGCTTTGCAAGCAGAAAATCCAGTTAAGATCAGGTATCAGGGAAGATTGCTGTCTGAGACCTTGTGGAGCTATTTGCTGTCAGAGCAGACAATATTGACCTAGATGGAACAATGGTTTGGCTCAGGAGAAGTCAATATTGTATGCTCATATCTTCTGGTCAGCTTTTTGGCACCAGCAATGGAGCTGTCCAAAAGGAAATACTACATCTGCTGTCTCAGTGGCTGTAATATGGCATTAGAAGCCAACAGGAGAGTCTCAGACTAGAGGATGGAGCTTAACAATGGGCTTTTCTGCATTCTTATTTTCCTAGCTTGTGTGTTCCTGCTGCTTCGAGGGGGAGAGGTGTCTGTTCTGCATGTGTTTTGCTCCCCTAGTGGTTGATTCGATAGTACATCACTTTATTTCCAGCATATGTCCCTGCAGGTTTAAACTGCAAGTTTTTCTGCCAGACATAGAGTGATGTAATATCAGATTGACCACTAGAGGAAGCAAAACATGTACATAACAGAAAAAAACACCCCAATGCAAAGAAAATGAGAATGTGGAAAAGCCCATTATTCTGTCTTGTATGTTATAGCTCAGTGATGAAACCCACATTTTGCTTATTGCAGGTCTCAAGTTCACTTCTCAGAACCAGTTAAATGATGGACCAGATAGAACGTCTAGGATACTTCTCCATCCAAGACCTCGGAGAGCTACTGTTGGTCAGCATAGACAATACTGAGCAAGATAGTTAGGAGACTATAGCTTCACTTGTCTTTTACAAGGATGGCAATGTTAATTTTGAGGGCTTTGTTATTTAAGAAGCCCAAATGTCTACTCCTCCCCCATGATGGAGATAGGAAGGAGAATGATCTTTGTGGCCTTTAGACTTTGACAAGGTGCCAGTTCTAATGCAAGGCAAATAATGTTCCTTGTCAACTCTGATAAAATTTGGAATCTATCACTTTCTTTTTCTTCAGAAGTGCTCATTACCAACTAAAGTAATTACAATTTGTCCTTAATGCCAAATGTATTGCTTGGGGAAAGATACCAGGAAATGGGCAGGGGGGGGGGGAACACCAGGCCGATCAAATGGGCTGCTAGCTGTGGCTGGCCTGTTCTCAGTAATTGCTCGCAAACTCACCATCTCACCTTGCATTCTTTTTCATTATACTGTGCTGTCTGAGAAGCAATTGCAACCAGAGATATTCCCAATGGAAAGACTAGGGAAGGCATCCTTCTTCTTGGCTTTTAAAAGTTTGGTTGTCAATGTACTTTCAACACAAACTTTCAGGGCAGAAGAAGGAATCTGAACTTCGTCTTGAAGTATCTATGTAACTATTTTTGAAGGCAAACAAAATCAGCTAGGGCACTGCTGTGATTGTACAGAAATAAACTAGGTGCCAAGTTAAACCACAGAACAAGATATTCGGGGCCCAACATCATTTCCAACCTGCATTGGGAAGACCAACAAAAGGTAAGACACTATGTCACATATAACAAAACTATCATATAAACTACTGATATTGTGGCTATTGGAACTTGCAATTACTCTCTCTCTTTCTCCCTCTCTTTCTTTCTTTTTTGCTATGAGGGACCTTATAGAGAGCTTTGACAATCTATAAAGAGTGCTGTGGGACTGTTTGTTATAAAATAAGATTCTTTATTATGGATTATAAATTAAATAGCCTCCTGTTTGAATTTAATTCTCTTTTCCTTCTTTTTTGCTCTTTGGGAAATATAAACTCTCTTGATATTTGGAAATTAATTGCCACCCCATTGGATATTTTCATTTTTCTTTTTTCTGTTTTTCTTCTCCTTGGAATTTTTATATTGGACTATACTTTGGGAAACATAAACTCTGTTGATACTTGGAAACTAATTGCCACCTCATTGGATATTTTCTTTTTTGTTTTTCCTGTTCTTCTTTACCCTATACTTTCTGGACTTTTTTATTATCAACCCTCTTTGGCTCTTCGACATCTAAGAGACTAGAAGATTGCACCCTTTTATGGAAATGATTTTGGGATTTTGGGATCTTGTTATGGTTGAAGGAAAGAACACTTCCCTTTTAAAGGGTTATATTGATGTGCTGAAATCAAGCAGTTCATACTTACCTTGTGGATATATCAACTTGGATCTATCTGGATTGGTGACCTTTTTTCTTTTTCCTCCCTGCTTGTGGATATTGTTTTGATTTTTTATATTGGAACAGAATATTCTCTTGGCTTTTTGTTATTAATTCTTCTTGGACTTTTGATATTTGAGAGGCCAGAAAACTGCACTCTTCTTAGGGAAAATAATATTGGTCTTTCACCACCATTGTTGTATAGTACACCTCCTTTTTAAAGGATTACAATGACTTGCTGAAATCAAATGTGTGCATTGGCTTTGTGGATATATATATATCTGGATCTATTCCCTACCTTAGACCTAGGATTGAGGAGAAACTGTTTAATAGTTTGTAAGTCTGGTGCTGATCTCCCTAAAAACTGAAGAAGTAATATCTTTCACATTGTTACTGTGAAGGGTAGAGATACTGGAATTTATCTAAAATCCAAGAGACTGAGCTGTAAACTAAAGCAACACATTATTGTTGTGGTGTGGGAACAAACAGTTTGTTTTGGTTGCAATAGGCTCTGGTTAGAGAGTTTCTGTTTGAAAGTAAGGTGTTCTTTCTGCAGTCATAATAACTGATAAGCTGGAAATAAGCCTGGTATTTATGTTAAAAGTGTTCAAAAGGTGAAAATAATTTTGAAGCCTGAACTGGCAGAAATACATAGAGTACTTTTGTCTTCATAGGGGGAAGGGGTCCATATTGGTTACAGGTGAAATATGTCCAGTGGAGCAGGGAGACCCTCCCCAGGTACAAGCAAAACAGTTGCTGCCAGTTTAGCCAAAATGTCAGCACAAGACCTGCAGGCACTTATAAAAGAAGCTGTTTCTGCAGCTGTCAACAAGGCAATTGAGACTGCTGATCCTACTGCTGTAAGTAATGCTGTCGAACCTTTACAAGCCAAAATAGATGCTTTGGCCTTACAGATTACTACTCAGACTGAACAAATCAAACATCAAATAACTGAAAGCAAACAACAAATCTCTACTTTAGTGCAGACCACAGCTCAATTGGAATCTAAATCTGAGGAGGTGAACCAACAAGTACAGGATATAAAAACAAAACAAGAACTTTTAGAAGATATGGTCACAATATTAGAAATGGAGAGAGCAGCATATACTTTGAGATTCCAGAATATACCTGAAAAAAAGGTGAAGATGTTAAGGCAGATATGGCTCATCTGTTGGCAGAATATTTAAATGAAGAAAGCATACAAGAAATCTCAGATGACATAGATGTGGCATTTAGAATGAACTCTGCATATGCCAGAAGAAATAAGGTGCCTAGGGAAGTTCATGTAAGATTTTACAAGAAAATTATGAGAGACACCATACTAAAAAACTCAAATGAGAAGCCACTTGAAGTAGAAGGAACAGAAATTAGAATCCTAAAAGAAATTCCATGGAGAGTACGAGAAAAAAGAAGTTATACGCAACTTACACATCTTTTAAGACAAAATGGAATATTTTATAGATGGTTGCTCCCTGAAGACGTTCTCTTTACTTATGAAAGCAAAAGGCACAGAATAAACTCAATATTCAAAGTTGAAGATTTTTAAAGGACACCTAGAGAAGAGCTAGGAGCCCAAGAAGAAGAACTACCAAAAGATTCAGATGAAGAAATGCAGGGTCAAGAGGCATCAGGATCAAGAACTGGGGCTGGAAAGAAAAACACTAAGGCAATACTACTCCAAGTTACCACGAGACTGCAAGACAAGAAAAGAACTGGATCCAAAAAAGAAGAAAAAGATGGATAGGAAAAAGCTAAAAATAATTTCCATTAATGTCAATGGTTTGAATGCCCCACAAAAAAGAAGACAAATCTTTCAACAAATTAAGATGATGCAAATAGATATAATTTGCTTACAGGAAACTCATATTAAACTTGCAGACCTGAAAGTTTTAGATTTTAAAAAATGTGGGGAAACTTTTGTGTCAGCGGATAAACAAAAGAAAAAGAGAGGGGTAGCTACGCATGTAAAAAAAAATCTACATCCAGAATTGATATACAACTCAGAAGATGGAAGAGTTTTGATAATTAAAATACAGAGACAAGCCCCAAAAACATTGATAGTCAATATATATGCACCAAATCAGGAACAGGATAAATTTTATAAATCATTACAGGAGATCGTTTCAAGTCAAGTTTATCAAGAGATCTGTGTAGTTGGAGACTATAATGCTGTATTTGACAAAGCTTTAGATAGAAAAAAAAACAATCAGGAAAACAGAAATCAGGAAATGAATTGCCGAACTCCTTTTTACAGTTGGTTGAAGAATTAAGCCTGGTGGATTCATGAAGAACTAGAAACATAAATAAATCAGATTTTACTTTTTTTTCAGCAAGACATAAGTTGGAGTCAAGATTAGATATGGCCTGGATCTCAACAACCATGATAAATGATATTCTAGACGTGGAAATTCTCCCATCAACTTTTGCAGATTACAACCCTCTACTTTTGACTCTACACGATACTCCTAAAAAGACCAGATGGTCTATGAATTTATGGCTCTTAAAAAACCCAGAATTTATAAATGATACTAAAAAAGTATTTCAAGATTTTTTTAATTGAACATGCAACCTGACACTTCTATGGACATAGTATGGGATGCTTTTAAAGCTTATGCAGGAGGATGGATTATTAGACAAGACACTTATATGAGGAAACAAAGAAAACAAAAATTTACACAGATTGAACAACAAATTAAAAAAGAAGAAAGGATGAAGCAGGGATCTGTGTTGGAACAAGCAAGGATCAAGATTAAAAATCTGCAACATCAACTCAACTGTCTCCTGACACAAGAAATTGCAAAACAAATTATGTATATGAAACAAAACTACTACAAAAATACAAACAAACTTACAAGATGGTTAGCATATAAATTAAGAAAAGAATCAGAAAAGAAATATATAAAGGTACTGAGGAGTGAAAGAGCACATTAAAAGAATCTCAAGAAGACAAAAATATTGACAAAAAATTGTACAAAAGAACAGATACAGCAATTACAAGATAGCTCTGGCATTGAAGTTCAGAAGAAAATAAAATATTTTGGGGATAATTTTAATGAACAGATGTAGTTCATTGTTAAAAGACAACTACAAGAAACTATTGACTGCTATCAAAAAGGATTTGGAAAACTGGAAACATTTACAACTATCGTTTATGGAAAGAATAGCCATTGAAAAGATGAATCTGCTACCTAGACTTCTCTTTTTATTTCAGACAATCCCAATTTTTAAAAAAATCAGCAATATTTTAAGGAAATAGAAAAGGTGATATGGCAATGCATTTGTCAAGGTAAAAAAACTAGGATTAATATGAAAATATTACAAGACGTAAAAGAAAGAGGAGGCTTTGCAGTATCGAACTGGCACCTCCAAACTTGCTGCTCTCCCCACCTATTCCCCCACCCTTGACACTCCAGTAACCCCACCTTTACAGCTCTCCCTATCTACCCCCCATCCCTGGCACACCACTACCCATCCCTCCTTGGCATCCACTCACCCCCACCCTTGCTCTCTTCCCACCTACCCCCCACCTTTGGCACCCCCCTCCCCCTAACCTTGCTGTTCTTCCCACCTCCCTACCCGTTGAGATAGCTCTGCCTGCTGGATTACAGAAGCTAAGCAGGGTCTGCCTTTGTTATGACTTGAATGGGAGACCACCAAGGAAATCGAGGGTTGCTATGTGAAGGACAGTCATGGCAAACCAGTTCAGTCTCTTGCCTAGGAAACCCACCAGGTTGCCACAAGTTGCCTGTGATTTGACAGCACTTCCCACCACTAGTGGTTGGAGAATAAAATTAGGATTTGGAAGACCCAGGTTTAAATCCCTGCTCTGCCAAGGAACACCTCCAAGTTATAGAACTCACTGCAACAAGTTTGGCAATACTGGCCAGTTTCTTAGATGGCTTCAGAAGGAAGGACTTCTTCACAAAAAGTGTAAGAACTTGCTTATACCCCAGCTTGGTCCCCACTATCTCATGACAATTTTGTCACTGTCACTGGACAGCAGTGTTGGGAGAGTGGCAGCAAGGCTCCACATTTTTCACTGCTCCTGACAGAGTGAGGCTTTGGTCGCCTCGTGCCTTCCCTGGGCTGAGGGGGCAGACAAACAAAGAGAAGGAATAACCTTGTATTTAGGGGAGGCTGACAGTACACAAAACCTACACTACAATTACAAGTTAAACCAAACTTACACAACATTTTGTTGTGGGTCCCCTCTTGTACTATACACACACACACATATATACTAGGAATAAGGCCCATTGTGGGAAGAAATACAACAAGTTCTAGAAGGAAGCTCCAGGTAAGTGTCCCAACTGTGGCTGGTGGGGCAGCAGAGGGAAGGGGAAAACAGAGGGAGGCAAGCCATGTTTATTTCCTTCTGCTTAGCTATAAGGTGAAGCTGTCTCAAGTCCTTTTGCTGCCCCAAGTGGGTAGTACGGGAGGACAGCCTCTTGGTAACAGGAATGGTTCCCTCCACCCCTGATTTATGTTGATTTGGGGTTATGCAGTGGCAGCTAAGGTAGAAAAGCACCTCCTCCTATGCTGTGTCTTCTGGGTTCCAAGAGTCTGGAAAGCAGTTCCATAGCCAGTTACAGGGTTGTCAACTCTGGGTTGGGAAATACCTGTAGATTTTAGGGGTACAGCCCAGGGAGGGCAGGGTTTGGGGTGCAGAGGGATTTCAGCAGGGTATAATTCCATAGAGTCCATTGCCCAAAGCAGCCATTCTCTCCAGGAGAACTGATCTTGGAGATCTCCAGGTGTTGCCTGGAGGCTTCCAATACTAAGGGGAGGGCCAGACCTGTAGATTTGAGGGGTAGAGCCAGGGGAGGGCAGGGTTTGGGGTGCAGAGGGACTTCAGCAGGGTATAATGCCATAGAGTCCACTGCCCAAAGCAGCCATTGTAATAGCTGGGAAATTTTCTGTAGGGGAAATGATGTGCTGTGGCTGGGGAACGGACACATTCAGTGACTCCCAACAGTAACAGCAAACTGTTTGGAATGTTAGAGGCAAAGGCCAATCGGCCTCATATGCAAATGACCTCTGTGTTTCGACTGGCTATTGGGGGGAGAGGAACAGCAGACTGTATATATACATTTATTAGAAGCCATACTTGAAAGTCATTGAAGTTCAAGTTATCAAGGTCACTGTTCTATGCATGAGCATTTTCACACAGGTTTATGGGAAATGTATTCCCCCCCCCAATGTATTTTAATTACCTAATCCAACCATCTATCCAACTTTGTGTAGAATTTATTTCACCTACCGCATTGGTGCTAAAGTCCCAGCAAGTCAGGGTTCCACCACCACAAGAAAATGAAACTCCACTACCATGGCTACTGCACAGCTACAAAGCTGTTCAACAGCCTTTCATTAGAAAGCCATACTTAGAAAGTCATTGAAGTTCAAGTTATCAAGGTCACTGTTCTATGCATGAGCATTTTCACACAGGTTTATGGGAAATGTATTCCCCCCCCCAATGTATTTTAATTACCTAATCCAACCATCTATCCAACTTTGTGTAGAATTTATTTCACCTACCGCATTGGTGCTAAAGTCCCAGCAAGTCAGGGTTCCACCACCACAAGAAAATGAAACTCCACTACCATGGCTACTGCACAGCTACAAAGCTGTTCAACAGCCTTTCATTAGAGGAGAGGCTGTGGTTCAGTGGTAGAGCATCTGTGGCATGCAGAAGGTGCCAGGTTCAATCCCTGACACCTCCAGTTAAAAGGATCGGGTGGTCATAGGTGATGTGAAAGACCTCAGCCTGAGATCCTGGAGAACCACTGCCAGTCTGAGTAGATAATACTGACCTTACTTCCCAGTATTGTCCTGACACTTTCTCTAATACTTCTTGTATTGGGATCAATTTTCCTTGAGAGTTATACATATCTTTCAACCTAAAGAAAACTTTTCTCTTTAACTCCTTCCAAAAAGTTATCTCAAAATTTTAAAATTCTTGACTTAAAGATGCAAGCAGCACCCATTTTGAAGGCATTGGTATCCAAACAGCTTGTTTCTTTTCCCAAATCCTTAATATTGTCTGTCTTGGGCCTATCGTATTTTTAATTTAATTTTTTATCTTCTGTATAAATATTCCAAACCTCCTTACTTCTCCATTTATAGTATCCTCCCATCTCACCCATTTCTCTAGACTTTTACCATCTATTTCCATCATCGTTCTTATTTGAAAAGCTTCATAATACCTTTCCAATTGTGGCATACCCCAACCTAACTCCTCATTTGGGGTGTATATCACTTTCCCTGCTACTCTGGCTTTCTTCTTCCCAAACACCCAGTTTTCAATTTCCTGATCCCACGTAACTAACTGTTTTCTAGACATCCATTCTGGGAGTATCTGAAACCAATATATCATCTTAGTTATTAGTTATCTTAGTTATTATAAACATTTTGACTGCCCTTATCTTTATTCCTTATCTTTATTCCATTGATTTAATTTTTTTGTATCTTTCTCCATGCTATTTTATAATTTATCCCCACTAAATTTTTAATGTTTTTGTTATCATTACACCCAAGTATTTCAACCTCAATTCCTAATTTCATACCTGTTATTTTTGCTACTTCCTTTTGTTCTTTTAAGTCTATCTTTTTAATATTTACCCCTAAGCCTGAATATATTTTAAAGTCCTGAAATATTATCATGTTCCCTCATTGCTTCTAGGGGATTCTCTAACACTAATAATATATTATCCGCACACCTCACAGGGTGTCTGTTGTGGGGAGGGGAAGGGAAAGGAGTTTGTAAGCCGCTCTGAAATACCTTTGGGTAGTGAAGGACGGGGTATAAATCCAATCTCCTCTTCTCTTCTTCTTCTTCTTCTTCTTCTTCTTCTTCTTCTTCTTCTTCTTCTTCTTCTTCTTCTTCTTCTTCTTCTTCTTCTATTAAGAGAGGAAACTGGGACCTATTCCCCCCTCAAGGTAATGGAGGGTGCCCAATTTAACAAGACAGAATATTAAATTTTACCGGCAGTTTCCTCTGATATCTTTTTCCACATTTCCAAGATTTGTTTTTAAATATTTTACAACATTGGATGTTTTGAGTGTTTCATAGATCTTGAAATATGCAAGGATGGAGCCCAGGAGATCCATGAAATCTGTTCATCTGAAATTGCCTCTAAGAGAAATAGTCTGAATACAGCAAAATGGTCTGGAGAAACTCTTCCTGGACCTTACCTCTTCAGTCAGCCAAGATCCCTTGCATGTTTCAGAGCTTCCTCATGGGGGAAAAGAATGCTTCCTACATACATGATTGCAATCCACACAGATGTGTTCACCCAACTGATGCGGTAGCAGAGCCCCTACACCGGCTCCTGGATAAGTCGGCCCCTTGGATCTGGGGCCCGAGGGAGGCGGCGGCAAAGACAGGAGCTTGGCTCCCCTGGACAATAGGAACATAGGATCCTAGTTCCCCCCAGCCCCAACCAATAGCCACTTTGGCGGGAAATTCAAACCCTCTAATGGACTAAGGCTATGCTGGGTAGGTGTGTATATAGTTGGCCTTGCAGGGCCGTTTTTAGTTAGTCTTGTGTTAAGTACAATAAACGTGTGCAAACTCATGTCATCATCCAAGTCTTCCATGCGGCGAACCCAGTACCTTTCAGCACTGGTAAAAACCATAGAGATCTGGGGAATTCATCATGATATCTCTTCCAGGTTGCATAACATCACTTCCCATGTCTCAAAGAGCAGCCGCAGGGGTTGAGAGCTGGTACATCTAATTCTCATGCTTCATCTGCTTCCAGTTCAGAAGGCACATTGTTAAAAGAGGGAAGAAGTCACATTTTACATTTTTGTATTGAGACTAGGGATGTGCATTTGGTTGGGACAAACTGGAAAAAACCCAAATAATGCATTATTTGGGCCTGCCTAAAGCCAAATCAGATTCCCTAATCTGATTTGACTGGTTGAACAGGGATTCCCCGAATGGATGCCGTATATTTGGCATCCATTTGTGGAAGCCCTTTGCTGGGCATGTGGAAGGCTGGGGGGGGGGCTATTTCCAGGCCTTCCCCACTTGCCGGCTTTGGTGGGCAGGCCAGGGAGGGCGGGGGGCTAGCTTGGGGAGCAGCAGGGCCCTTTCACTGAAGGGAAGGCAAAAAAGGGATTTAAACTTTAAACCTCAAGTTGTGCCGCAGAGGCGGCATGCTCCCTTCATTGCATTGAGCCCAGGCAAGCTTTAAACTGCCTTCCCTTGGTTTGCCCGGGTGCCCCATGGCTGTGGGGAGCCGGGGCAAGCCCCCTCTTGGAGGGAAGGTAGTTTAAACTGCCTTCCCTTGGCTTGCCTGGGCACCCCGCAGCTCCGGGGATCCGAGGCAAGCCACCCCTTGGAGGCTTGGCTTGCCTGGCCACCCTGCGGCTGCGGGCAGCCAGAACAAGCCCCCCCCTTGGAGGGAAGTTTAAACTGCCTTTCCTTGTCTTGCCCGGGCACCCCACGGCTGCAGAGAGCCCAGGCAAGCCAGCCCTTGGAGAGAAGGCAGTTGAAATTGCCTTCCCATGGCTTGCCTCGGCAATGTGCAGCTGCAGGGCGCCTGGGGAAGCTGATCTGGGGAGGCAGGCAGGCTGGGGAGGGGTTGGTATTTAAACATGCCTCCTCCCCACCCTATTTTTCCTTCCTCAGCTGCCCAGCTGCTTGTACTGGTCAATTTCACTCCCCAGCTGATCAACGGGGAGTGCAACTGACCAGAAGCTGAGCCTGTGGAAGGAAAGCCTTCAGTGCCATTATACTCTATACAGACTTTCCCCATAGGGTATAATGGTGCTGAATACATTCAGCAGTACTGATTTTTCCCAAACCCCAGTATTTTACCGATATTGGGATTCAGGAATATCGGTATATACCAATATTTTTCAGGCTTGGTTTACCCGAACCCAAAAAATACCGATATTTTTTTGTGTGTAGACGCCTAATTAAGACTTCTGCCTTTGGAGTCTTTGTACACCTTGTGACAGTATAATTCAGCGTCCACTAACTATTCCCGAACTGTCCTGATCCAGACGAATTCACACATGTATGTTCTCACACCTCATCATGGGTACTATAGTTTACTTGCCTCCATCCTCATTTCCCATCCTTAAAAAAACCCCTAGTTTTTAAATCTTTAAAAATTTAAAATTTTAATTTTAATTTAAATTTTTAAATTTAAAAGAGCATATGGGTAACCCTAACGGTCTGCTACTAGAAGTATGATATGGTGTTCCTGGCACATGGCACCACATTGGCAAGCAAAAGGAAAAACAACTCAACTGTCCTATTGGGAATAAAGTCATGCAAAGAGAAGGCAAACTGTGAATGATCTGTGCTTGAAACGTAGGTCACTGACCTAGGTATAACCCTGTGAAATATGTACTGTCTTCTCCAGTGACTGAGAAGACTGAGGTCACAGACTGTGCAGTCACAAAAGAATTCCTAATTGCCTTGTCTCCTGTACAAAGTGTTGTTGTTGCTCCCCATCAAAGTGTTGATTGACTTCTGTAGCATATGATCTTCATCTTTCCTGATGTTTCACAACCATTTTTGTGTTCCATTTGTCTTTGCGTTGATTTACCCTCCCTGCTTAAATCTGCCATTGATCCCTTTTGAACTTGCCCATTGTCTCCAGTTAGAGCAGCCTTCCTCTTGCAATGCCCTGATGTAATTGCCTTTTTTATTACACCCTGGATCATGTCTGTGCTGCATCCTCCTTTTTCTTGGTTTTCCCCCTTTGATTGTTTTATTTAATTTGGGGAGTTTCTTGTAGGATTTTACTGATGCAAACATTCTGGATAACATTTTTTTTGGGGGGGGAGTGGGATATAAATAGTTTTATCATTATTTTTATAACAATAAAATAAAATAATATCTGACAATTATTTAAAAGTCTGGACCACATCTTTCCCCAGCTGGTAAAATAGGCCTAAATATGAAACATAAGTATGAAATATAAATATGAAAATAAAGCTACTGCTTTTCTTTTTCTTCTTTTTTATTTTTTATTTACATCCTTTAAAAAGTAAATGAGAAAATAAGAGCATTACATCCCCTGCTCCATATGCAACAAGACTTCTTGCCATACTAAATCAACCTCCTGTACATCTTCCTCTCTTTGTAAGCCTAATAGGCACTCTGACCTAGATGGCCCGGTTAGCCTGATCTTCATCAGATCTCAGAAGATAAGCAAGGTCATTCCTGGTTGGTACTTGAACGGGAGACCGCCAAGGAACTCCAGGGCTAATATGCAGAGACAGATAATGGCAAACCCCCACTGTTCTTCTCTTGCC
>NW_015168053.1:0-8344 GCF_001447785.1 Gekko japonicus
GAGTTAAATAGCTGCCAGATTTAGGGTTGTCACCTTCCAGGTAGGGCCTGAAGTTCTTCTGAAATTACAACTGATCACTCGTCTACAAAGGCCAGTTCCCCTGGAGAAAAAGGCAGCTTTAGCAGGTGGACTCTAAAACACCACATATTTGCTAAGCGCCCTCCCCGGACTCTGCCCTCCACAGGCTCTCCCCCCAAATCTCCAGGAATTTCCCAGCCCGGGGTTTAGGGTTGCCAGCCTCCAGGTGGGGCCTGGGGATCTCCCGCTTTTACACCTGATCCCCAGCCAACAGAGATTAGCTCCCCTGGAGAAAATTGATGCTTTGAAGGGTGGACTCTATGGCATTGTACTATGTTGAGGCCTCTCTCCTCCCCAAACCACGCCCTCTCCTGGCTCCACCCCCAAAGTCTCCAGGTATTTTCCAACCCAGACTCGGCAACCCTACCGGGGTTGGCAATGCTAGTCAGATGACAGGGGGTAATCTTTCAGAGGAGCTTGAGCCACCCTGCTTCTACAAAACAAGCTCGGGCCTCTCCTCCTTCAGAAGACCAAAGCACTCCCACAAGCTGTTCCTTTCTACCTGCTCACCTGTGTTCCATTCCTGTGGGGGGACCATGGTGGTTGTCGTCACTTCCGGGATCCCTGAGGGATGGAAGGTACAGAGCAAGCTATGTACGTTGAAAGAAAATTCTCCACCAATAACAAATTAGTCTTTTGAACCTTGTGGTTCGAGCAACTGGGTCCTGATGAAGTCTATCTGCACACACAGGTTTTTTGCATACTAGAAGGGGCAACACTGCAAATCTCTCCTCTCCGACCATTAAAAGTCCTCAGTCTACCCTGGGTATGAGAATTTCTGGCAGGTGTGTTCTCAAGCTGATCTTTTAGTTGTTAGCTCACAGGAAAAGAACATCCTCAGCACTAGACAGGAGAGCTCTTTAAGCTCCCAGAGATTTTTTGCAATGACTCCCTGTACCAATTTTTTCTGTTGTGTTCAAGTATGCTTTTCAGCTACGGATTGGCTTCCCAAGCAGTTTACATCCACTGAAACAACAGATAGTGGTCGTATCCAGGCTGGTGTTTCATAGTGTGGTTTTTCTGCCTTCCCCCTCTCACAGCAGACAGAAATATCCCCTGGGGACAGGATTTCAGGGGATGTTTCAGACTGCTGTGGGAGAAGGAAAGAGGGGAAATCACATTTTGTGGGTGCAACTCCTTGTGCCCGTGGAGATGCTAGATTGGGGGTAGGGGAGGAGGTTCTCAGCGCCGTCTGGTCCACACATGAAGCGGGTGGAAGGTTTTAAGAATTATATTGCCAGAAGGCTGCAGGTATGATATCTTGGATGTCTCACAACAGTTCCACCAGGAATGATATTTCCGTACTCTGCCCAGATCCCCAAAGACTAACGGACTCACTTTGTCAGATGCTCATCTAGCACCTCCTGTGGAACAAGTGGGGCTCACTGGAAAACATGGTGCTTCTGCAGCTGTGACAGAACGTTCTGTTTTCACAGCCTTTTCTCTTGGAAGTAAAATTACCCCAAGTACAACATACCCAGGATGATGAGGGAGAGGATTATGGAGAAGGGAGTTTTAGTTTACTGGAATGAGCAGGCTCTAACACTGCCGTGTTGTGAAAAAAATATACGGCTGCCCAGTTATGAGGTGCTCATGAGAACATAAGGTGAGCCCTGCTGTATCAGAACAGTGGTCCATCCGGTTCCACCATCCTGCCTCACACAGTGGCCAACCAGTTCCTCTGGAGGTCCAGCAACAGGGCATAGAGGTTGAGGCTTTCCCTTGATGTTGCCTCCTGGCTCTGGGATTCAGAAGTCGACTGCCTCTGCTCCTATAGGATATGTTGGCATTACCTTTGGAGAACACGATGGCTCTGTACTAAATGAAAACAGAAATATGCCTGGCAGATAAAAGGAAGTACTCCTTCACCCAAAGAGTGATTAACGCATGGTATTCACTGCCACAGGAGGTGGTGGCGGCTACAAGCATGGACAGCTCATATGGAGCAGAAGTCCATCAGTGGCTATTAGCCACAAGGTATACATAGGAACTCTCAGACTGGGGCAAGTAATGCACTGTATTCTTGGTGCCGGGAGGGGGAACAGTGGGAGGGCTTCTGGCCCCACTGGTGGACCTCCTGATGGCACCTGGTATTTTTTGGCCACTGTGTGACAGAGTGTTGGACTGGATACGCCATTGGCCTGATCCAACATTGGCTTCTCTTATGTTCTTATTTTTTCTGAAGAACCCTACCAGATAGCCATGCTGAAATGGGGTATTAGGACAGAAAGAGCTGCTGAAATGCAGATCCTGCAGCATCAGTGTCTTTACCGGAGATCAGTGTTCCCTCTAAGCTGAGTTAGAGTGAGCTAGCTCACAGTTTTTTAGCCTCCAGCTCACACATTTTTGTTCCAGCTCAGGAAGGATGGCTCCAGAGCAAACTGATTTATGCAGTAGCCAAATGATGCTGAAATGGGGTATTAGGACAGAAAGAGCTGCTGAAATGCAGATCCTGCAGCATCAATGTCTTTACCGGAGATGTGTGCTGCGGCCACACCTGGAGCCGTACCAAAAGGGTACTGAGTAAGGTTCAAATGAGTGGCAAGCTTACGAATGCAGGGGGTGTGAGCGCTCCGGCTCTGCTGGAAACCTTGGGCGCAGCGGTTGCAGGTCAGCCCAGTAACCCCGTTCTTGCATTGGCACTGCCCAGTCGTCTGGTTACATATGGCACCAACTGCTCCAATAGGGTGACACTGGCAAGCTAGGAAGAAAACAAGGCAGCAGTTATTGCATTAGAGTAGTATGAGTTTTGTTTAGAGTGGCCAGGGCTGAGTAGGCTTTTAGGGACCTATGAAATATTTTAATTTCTTTTGAAATGAGAATGAAAAAACCCGAACGTTTAGGGTCTAAGAAAATGTTTTAATTTTTTTTTCTCACATCAGAAAAAAAAAGAAGAAGAAATTTTAGGGCCCACGAAAATCTATTAAATTTTGCCTAAACAGAAAATAAAATATTGAAGTATTTAAAGTTATATCAAAAATAAATTTTAATATTAATATTATTATTGTGGGACGGGCCCATGAAGGCAAAAGTGTCTATGGCCCATGAAAGTCATAACGTGGCCCTCCCCCTGGAGTCAGCAGACATAATCCAAGGCTCCTCCATGCTTGGTGGTAGAAAGTACCCTCAGGTCACAGCTGACTTCTTGCAACCCTGTAGGGTTTTCAATACAAGAGATGTTCAGAGATGGTTTAATGCTTCATATTTACCATGTCAGGAACATCTACAGTCCAGGGTTCCAGGGGATCTTGAAGGGAAAGCCCATTTTTGCACACCATGTGCTCCAGTTACCAAGCAGGTCCAGGGGGCGGGGCACATGATGAAGCCCCGCCCCCTGCTTCCGGCCGCCCTGCTTCCAGCTCTCATTCAGCCAGGAGGAGGCAGGAGAAGAGGAAGTTGCTTCCTCCCCGCCTCTCCCCACCCCTGCCTGTCTGGGGCCAGGGAGGGCCTTGGCGGGGCTTGTGTCCTACCAGCTTGTGTCGTCAGCAAAATCCGAAGTCTTCCTCCAGCTGAAAAATACTTCCTCCACCTTCTACCAGCAGAAGAAGTGCTTAAGTTGGAGGAAGGCTTCATATTTGCTAAGTGGCCTGGTAGGATATAGATTATCCCCTTTCCACCACCCAAGGCGATGCAATAAGGAGACTAGAGATCGCTGAGAATTCTCAGCAGCCTCACAAAACCTACATTTCCCCAGGTTCTTCACCAGGGGAAGTCCTGGGAGTTGCATCAACTTGGAAACCAGTATAAGGACATGTTCCATCAGTCAAAGAGGGGAAAATGCATAGTAGTTTAGGGTTTGCCAACCTCCACATGGGACCTGGAGACTGCAGAGATCAGTTTCCCTGAAGGAAATGACCGCTTAGAAGGGCAGACTGTATGGTATTATACCCTGCACTGTGAGACCGCTGACACAGAACCTCTTAGCAGTATAAATTTCTGGGAGGAAGAGGAGGAAGAGGAAGAACAAGAGGAGGAGGAGGAGGAGGAGATTGGATTTATACCCTGCCTTGCACTCAGAGTTTCAGAGCAGTTTACAATCTCCTTTCCTCCCTCTCTCCACAACAGAGACCCTATGAGGAAGGCTTGGCTGAGAGAACTCTGAGAGAAATGACTGACCCAAAGTCACCCAGTTGGCTGCATGTGAAGTAGTGGGGAATCAAACCTGGTTCCCCAGATTAGAGTCTGCGCTCTTCTACACCAAACTGGGAAAGTTTCTGTCAGGAAGAGAAACCAGCCTAGTAAATAGCCAGGGATTCTGGGCGTGGCTTTTCCTTGCAATCAAAACAGGAAAAACAGAAAAAGGTAACAGGACTTCATGGACGTGTTCCCCAGAGTTCCAACTCACCTTTGCAGGCCTTACTGCTTGTGATGGAGCGGCTGAGGTCGCGCTTGAAGCCTGGCAAGCAATACTGGCAATGGCGGCCAGCTGTGTGGTGTCGGCAGTTCAAGCATATCCCCCCGCTTTGGCGCCCTGAGAGCTCAAAGAGTCGCAGTCTGAACCTGCGCAGCAGCGGTGGGAGTGGAGGTGGCAGCTGCAAGCTGGGGAGGCAGGAAGGGGTCTGTCAGCACTGCCCCTTTCCCCCAACCCTGACCGAAAGCTGCCCCTGCCGCCCACCATTTTAGGGCTGCCAGCCTCCAGGGATACACCAGGATACAGAGATCTGTTCACTCTGAGAAAATGGCTGTTTTGGAGGGTGGACTCCATGGTATTATAGCCCACCGAACTCCCTCCCCTCCCCTCCCCTCCCCTCCTCAGGCTCCACCCCAAAATCTGCAGCAATTTCCCAACGTGGAGCTGGTAACTTTAGTCCCGTCCGCTTTAAACCAGGGCCAGCCTTGCTTAGAGACAGGGTAGACTTCGTATGGCTGTGATCATGCACACAAGTAGACCCGACATAGGCGCGGATGCTGGGCAGATTTAAAGGGTACGATCAGACAACAACATCTGGGAAGCACCCCACAGCTATCGGCAACCCGTTCTGGTCCGCTGCAGAAGCAGAGTGAAAAGACACCAGGGGAAATCTGGTAGTTAACGGGGTTGTGATGGGCCACAGAGGGACTTTCCCATGCCTGATTGCTCCAGCGCGCTCTCATGGCGTCAGGATGGTCTGATCAGGCCACCCCGACTCCATGCCATTGTTTCCCCCCCTTCGCAGTATGCGCATCATCGCAAACTCCATAGGGAGCCCTCGGTGTGGATTTGCGATTCATCGATCCCTCAGTTATGCGCATGGGGGAAAACGGCACAAATCCCCCCCCCGACTCACCCGCAGTTGCGTCTGATCACACACTGACGGACTGTGCCCACAGCTTCAAAGGGAGATGTGATGGTGCAACTGCGGGTCAAATTCCTCCCGAGGAAATAGCCTCGCTTCCCCCCCATTTTTTCTGGCGCATGTGACTGCAACCTATGAGGTTTGAGCTGTGCCTGTGATTTTAGACAAATTCAGGGCTATTTTGGGGCAGGAACGCACAGGAACGGAGTTCCGGCTGGCTCCCGAGTTGGCCACGCCCAGCAGGAACTCATTAGCATAACAGGCCACGCCCAACAGCAGAAACTCATTAGGATTGGCTACATTAGGGGTGTGTGGCCTAACATGCAAAGGAGTTCGTGCTACAAAAAAAGGCCCTGGGTTTCGACAACAAACAAGGTAAACAGAATAAGAAGCGAAAGGTGGGTGTGGCTGGATGACCACACTTCTGGTAACATGGGGGTGCGGCCCAATGTGCTAATGAGCTGTGCTGTCAGGGGGGTGGCCTAATATGCTAATGAGTTTCTGCTGTTGGGTGTGGCCTGTTATGCTAATGAGTTCTTGCTGGGCTTTTTCTACAAAAAGAGCCCTGCAAATCCTCATCTCTGAAATAAAACCCTGGTTTGTGTAAGAATATGGGCAAGGTCTGCATCCACCCCTCCAAAGCCCTCATGGGATTTGATTGAAGGAAATGGGGACTCAAGAGGGCGGAGGATCAGTTTAGCACTGTTCAGGCAAGCTACCAAACCACTAGGCCCAGCTCTGCTTCCAACCCTCCCTAATCATCAGCTCTCTGCGCTCAGCCTCTCTCAGTCTCACCCACACACTCATGCGCGTCTTTGGGTGTTGCCCGTTGCCAGGGTCTGTCCCAGTAGAAGGCCTTGCAGGTGTCACATTCTGGCCCAGTTGTGTTGTGCTGGCAATCGCATTGGGGTGCCCCACCATCTTTCCCAGCCGTGCACCGTGACGCGTGCCCGTTGCATTTGCATCTGCCCCCGATCTGCAGTTCAGCCACCCCATAGGACGCTTCCCTTCTTCGCAGCCCCAGCGTCCGTGTTGAGTGCATGCGGTCAAACGACACCCGCAGGTCAGTGGCAGTCACCCAGTCCTGGAGGACAGGACTGTATTCAAACATCCTGGCCGAGGGACGGCCCGCTAGAGGCAGGAAGGCTACCAATCCCCCAGCGAGAGGCTTCGGGGCTGTTTGGGCATCAATACAGGCTGCCTCGTGTTCCATGGACTTCGAAATAACAGTGGTTGTTGGCAAGTGGTAGCGCCGCCGGCAGTGGGCAGAGAAGAACTGAAAGGGCACCCAACTGCGCCCGTAGTCCATAGACTTGTAAATAGCCAGGGATTCTGGGCGTGGGGAACAAAACCGGAGAGCCACATAGAGAACTTCAACACGGCGTCCCAGTGTCAACGTAAGCGTGGCATTGGCTGCTGGCCGGGACCACCAGCAAGTAGCACCACCATCGGTGTCCGTGAGGTACTCTGGCGGGTGAGAGTTTTCTTTGCAGGGCTGACAGAATTTGGAGGCGGTGTCGGTTGAGTCCCGGAAGGTGCAGAATCGCCCAGGAGGTCTGCCGCACGTGCTGGACGCTTCCACCAAACGCCCTGAAGCCAGTTCAGACAGTTCTGGGAGGCAGTAGCGCGGACGTCGGTTGGCATCATAGCAAGGGTCACGGGGATCAGAAGCCAGGCTGAGGAGAAATGGAAGAAAAACCGCAAAGCCCCATGGGAAGTGAAGCATCTCTGGGGGGAGGGGGCCAGGAGTCAAGGATAACTATGCATCACCTGGAAGAGGAAGGGGAAAAACCCACAGCATGGATGCGTTAGGACAGCTTGCAATTGGAAAAGAGGTAAGACAATCTGCCCGCCTCTCCCTGACACCCCTTACTACATTATATCCCATTTCCCCATGGCTACAGAATATACTGCTTTCTCCTGCTCTTTAGGCACATAGTATTTATAGCAAGATAAATGATGTTATTGTTGGTAATGGAAAGTGCTGTCAAGTCACAGCTGACTTATGGCTACCCTGTAGGCAAGAAACATTCAGAGGTGGTTTGCCATTTCCTACGTCCATGTCATGCCCCTGGTATTCCTTCGTGGTCTCCCATCCACATACTAGCCAAGCCCAACCCTGCTTAGCTTCCGAGATCTGACAAGATCAGGCTAGCCTTGGCTATCCAGGTTTGAGTAAATGTTGTTCATCTTTAAGGTGCCACCACACTCCTGTTTTATTCTGTTGCGATAGCCTAACATGGCTATCCCTCTGTACTGTGCCCAGATTTGGTGCAGGTACATGTTCGTGCATACTGAATCTTGAAAATACACGAGTTTCCCCAATCACACAAAATGGCAACCGCACATAAGAGGAGGATTATGCATGGTGTGCTCTCCCAGTACACAAGGTAGGAGTGCCCCAAAAGGAAATTTTATTATGTATGTAACATTGTTTCTATTGTTCTAAACTTTTAAACCCTGTTTGTTAGCCGCCCTGAGCCACTGGGTAGGGCGGGATATAAATCCCTAAATAAATAAATAAATAAACTCCAAAGGGCTATGCCCAGCCTCTTGTCTGACGCAGCCAGCCTCCCTGTTGACACCTACAGAAGGGTCCATAAGGATGATTCATAAAGGATGTCTCTGTTCGAAGAAGGGCTCCCAGTCCCAATGTGAGTTGATCAGCACTTCCAGTACTAGCTACAGCTATTTGGGAAGTCCTTGGCCCTCCAGAATAACTAGTTGGGCACTGAGAGACAGGGTGCTGGACAACTGGTCTAATCCATCAAGGCTCTTCTTGTGTTCTTATCAGGGGTCGTTTCGTAGAAAAAGAGCTAGGGGAACTCATTAGCATATGCCACACCCCTGACATCACCGGAAGTGTGTCATAAGGCCACACCCCCTGATATCACCGGACGTGTGTCATAAGGCCACACACACCGCCCCCAACGGTCCCGGCCGCCGCCGCCGGCCTTGCAGCTCCACTGCCGAGCCCCATGAGGGGCCCG
>NW_015168053.1:8488-22774 GCF_001447785.1 Gekko japonicus
GGGGCTTCGTCATGTGCCCCGCCCCCCGTACCTCACCCGGGGGAACTGCGATCCCCTGCGTTCCCCCCCCAAATGACCTCTGGTTCTTATGTTCATAAAAATGTGGGTCCTCTAGATGAGGCCCGGACATCTCCCAGAATTATAACTCCTCTCCAGACCCTGGAAGGAATGGGTGGACTCTATGGCATTAAACCCTCCTGAGGTCCCTCCCCACTCCAAACCTCACCCTCCCCAGGCTCCACCCCTAAACCTCCAGGGATTTCCCAATCCAGAACTAGATGGGAGGGTAGAGCTTCCCATTCATCTGCATTGTGGTCCTCCTGACACCCTAACAGCAACTTTCAGACATCTGGGTCACTCTAGCCCAGGGGTGGCCAAACTTGCTTAACGTAACAGCCACACAGAATAAACGTCAAATGTTTGAGACCCACAAGACATGAACAAATATCACACACACATTTTTATTGAAAAATATGCAAATTTGCTTTTTATTAACATTAAATTAGACTGTGTGAAAGAGCCGCATGCGGCTCCTGAACTGCAGTCTGGCCTAGCCTTTTATTAACTCTATGGTTCTGATCTGAAGGCCTTTAATATCCTCCCTATCATATTTTGTTCCATTCTAAGCAATGCCTCACCCCTCTGTTGCCAATAATTGACATGGCCCAGTCCAACCTCATCTGCAATGTATATCCAATTCCAGGCCAATGGCTTGCCCCCTCAGGGTGGTGGTGGTGGTGTCGTCGTAGGGTTTCAGTCACAATCCACCACACCCTCATCCTCCAAACCCTCCCTAGAATTTAAAGGGGACGTTCCTGCAGGTGGTCACCCTTGGTAAACAAGAGGCAGATAAATGCATGTCTGGCTTCCCAAGTGGTTACTCCACCTGTTCTCTGCTCTGTGATCACTCGTGAAAGAATCATTCATGCACGCACGCACGCACATGCATCTCAACAACTCGCCACAATCTCAGTACGGGGCCCAAAGACGCAAATAGATGAGAATTTAATGAGCGTGAGAAAGTAGCCTTAAACTCCCTTTTCACAGTAGAGGCACGAATGGGAATTAACCCAGTCCCAAGAGCAGGGGTGGGGTGGAAGGCGCAGAGAGTGAGAGGGGAGGGGTCCCAGGCAATGAGGGGTTTCATCTGGCCTCCAGCACACAGGGAGGGGAAGGCTTTCAGGAGTGGTGTGTAGTTGACAATGACTGATGGATCCGGGAGTGCTAATTTGCGGGTTATGATAAGCCAAATTCTCGATTCTCCCTGCGTTCCAGCCTGCCAAAGGGTTGAGTAAACATGGTAGTTCCCTAAGGGACCCACAACCGTCACACTTCTGCACAGGGAAGTGTGGCGAGTGAGAAGATGTCTTAAGAAGAGGGTCTCCTTCCAGTTTAGCAATGGCAGAAGTCAGAGCCACAGATTTCGTAGCAATGCCTGAATTTTCAAGAAAAAAAACTTTCGAGAGTATTTCTGAATGGCAACATCCTCGCTGCTTCCAGATTGGAGGCCAACCTATTACACTCATAAATGGAGACCTCCACTTGCTCCTTGTGAGGCAATCAGATGTGGCGGAACCAGGGCTATTTTTGGGCAGGAACACACAGGAACGGAGTTCCGGCTGGCTCCTGAGTTGGCCACGCCCAGCAGGAACTCATTAGCATAATAAGCCACACCCAATAGCAGGAACTCATTAGGATTAGCTACATTAGGGGTGTGTGGCCTAACATGCAAAGGAGTTCCTGCTACAAAAAAAGGCCCTGGGTTTTGACAACAAACAAGGTAAACAGAATAAGAAGGGAAAGGTGGGTGTGGCTGGATGAGCACACTTCTGGTAACACGGGGGTGCGGCCTAATGTGCTAATGAGCAGTGCTGTCAGGGTGTGGCCTAATATGCTAATGAGTTTTGCTGTTGAGTGTGGCCTATTATGCTAATGAGTTCCTGCTGGGCTTTTTCTACAAAAAGAGCCCTGGGCGGCACTATCAGACCATCATGCAGAAAAGAGAATTTCACAGGTGCAAATTTCCTTACTCGGTCCTCTTGTGCCAAGCTGTGCCTTGTGGAATCTCCTTTCCTGCACAATTATTCAATATCCAGGAAATCTGGTCAGTGTTCCCTCTAAGCTGAGTTAGTGTGAGCTAGCTCACAGTTTTTTAGCCTCCAGCTCACCCATTTTTGTCTTAGCTCAGGAAGGATGGCTCCAATTTATGCAGCAGCCAAATCGCTCATTCACAACTTTAGCTCACAAAGTAGAATTTTTGCTCACAAGACTCCATAGCTTAGAGGGAGTATTGGCTCTGGTCTCTGTTGCATCCAATGACTCTCACTCCCCAGCTGCCCTAAAGCGCAGCAAGACTTCCCTCTTGCAGCCCTACGGAGACGATGCGTCTATTCCCTACCTGAAGATTTAAGTTCTAAAGCCCACGCTGAAGAAGCTGAAAACCTCACAAGCAGCAGTCCTAGTACCTGTGTGCTTAAACAAACAAACTTCGAAGAGTATCCCCAAAGAAGTTCTGCCAAAGGTAAAAATAGGGCGACGAGTACCAAAAAATAAGGCTTGCTCCTGGCAAATACAGCCAGAAGCTGGTTGGGTGAAGATGGAGCCCACCGGAATCCGAGAATTTTTTAATTAAAAAAATCTGGGAGTGGGAGGTCAGAGAAAGAGTCAATTAGGATGGGATCTGGAGGCAAGGAAGGGTTGCCAACTCTGGGTTTGGAAATACCTGGAGATTTGGGGGGTAGAGCCTGGGGAGGATGGGGTATAAGCAGGGCTATTTTGGGGCAGGAACGGCTGGCTCCCGAGTTGGCCACGCCCAGCAGGAACTCATTAGCATAATAGCCAACAGGTAACAGCAGAAACTCGTTAGGATTGGCTACATTAGGGGTGTGTGGCCTAACTTGCAAAGAAGTTCCTGCTACAAAAAAAGCCCTGGATTTTGACAACAAACAAGGTAAACAGAATAAGAAGCAAAAGGTGGGTGTGGCTGGATGACCACACTTCTGGTAACATGGGGGTGCGGCCTAATGTGGTAATGAGCTGTGCTGTCAGGGGTGTGGCCTAATATGCTAATGAGTTTCTGCTGTTGGGTGTGGCCTGTTATGCTAATGAGTTCCTGCTGGGCTTTTTCTACAAAAAGAGCCCTGGAGGGGAGGGACCTTAGTGGGGCATAATGCCATGAAGTCCACCTTCCAAAGCAGCCATTTTCTCCAGGAGAACTGGTCTCTGTAGCGTGAAGATCAATAATAATAGCAGGAGATCTCCAAGCCCTACCTGGAGGCTGGCAACCCTAAGGGAAGAGCGAAGCCCACCTGGAAGCTGGCAACCCTAAGGGAAGAGCGATGGCAGAATCTTATGGGGCATGAGCAGCACACGGCTGGTCACGCACGGCACAGCCTGGCAGAATCTAGACCTTTTCAGGAGAGCGCAACGGTACTTTTCAGGCCAATAAAACCCAGGCTCTTCACGAAATCTTAAAGAGATGCTAAAGCCGAAGGCTCTTTCCGTGCCACTTGTGAAAAAGGCCTCACAGTGTGAGAAGCAGAGAGGCTGCCCCCAAGCCACGACCGTGTAATCGGCTTTTTTATGACACATCCTGAACAAAGTTTGGGATCTGGGTGAGACCCTCGGGTTATAGCATGGGCCATGACGCTCCTGGAGGTCTGGCGGCCTTGGGAGCCCAGTCTCGGATTCTGCTCCCTTGACAGGGAGGATAATCCTTGGAAGAGAGGAAAGTGGTGCCTCTGCCTTGTCTCTGATTCTCTTAATCGCTAATTGCCTGGGGGCTTTGATTGTGGTGCATTCCTCAGCCACCAGGGAGGTCTTTGCTTTCACAGTGTGTGGCTTCTTCTCCCTGACGGGCAGCATCCTTTTTCCCAGGCTTGGCAAGAGTCAGACTCCTTCCAGCTATGGAGTGGTGGCTTCTTCTGCAGATGCCACCTTTGGAAAGATCCCCACAGAATTCTACACGTGAAATACTTTGCAATTGGTCATCTACGTGGATATTCCTCCCCCTCAAGAGATTCCAACAAGAACGCGGTCTCCTTCTCTGAAATTAGATGCCCAATTCTGACACAACCAAATTTGATATAACTCTATGGAACTTGTCAAACGGAGCATCTCAAAGGTGATGCCTTGACTCACCTGCGACTTCATTTGAGCTAGGGTTGACCAGGGCTTGGCCCTGTGACCTGTTTGAATGCAAATATTCAATGGGAGGAGGGAGGAAAAGGGGAAAAGCTTGCTAGCTCGCTGGAAGCAGCTACATCACAGCTAGCTCCACACAGGGTTGCCAACTCTATGTTGGGAAATTCCTGGTGATTTGGGGGGTGGAGCCTGGGGGAGGGACATTAGGTATAATACCATAGAGTCTATACTCTGAAGAAGCCATTTTCTCCAGGGGAAATGATCTCTCTTGTCTGGCAATCACTCGTAAATAAGGGAGATCTCCAGGCCCCACCTGGAGGTTGGCAACCATAGCTTCGTGGGTCTGGGTGTTAGGGTTCCCAACACTGCCTCAGCAAATGCTGGGATGTTTGGGGGCCAGTGCCTGAAGAGGGCAGAGTTTCAGGAGGATATCATGTTGGGTAATGCTTTAGGCTTCCTCCTCTAGTCTCTATGGTCTTTGTGTGTGCGTGAGTGTGTAAAGTAATGTCAAGTCATAGCCAATGTTCCCTCTAAGCTGTGGAGTCTTGTGAGCAAAAATTCTACTTTTTAAGCTACTGGCATTGAAGTTGTGAGCGAGCGATTTGGCTCCTGCATAAATTAGTTTGCTCTGGAGCCCTCCTTCCTGAGCGGAGACAAAAATCTGTGAGCCAGAGGCTAAAAAACGGTGAGCTAGCTCACACTAACTCAGCTTAGAGGGAACACTGGTCATAGCCAACTTATGGCAATCCCAGCAAGGTGCTTTCAAGGCACACGAGAAGCAGAGGTGGTTTGTCATTGCCTTCCTCTGCAGAGTCTTCCTTGGTGGTCTTCCTTCTCTATGGTCTTTACTAGAGCATCACTATGTGGAGGCCATTTTTTTCCTCCTGCTCCTCAGTTCCTCAGGAGCAAGTGATTGGGGCTGGGGCATGTAATTCCCTGGCCTAGGCAGGAAAATGGGAAGCCTACTGGTCATGCCCAGAGGTGCAAGCCCTTGGATGTGATTGGAGAGGCTCTCATCTGTCCACTCTTCGCCTCGAGCTGACAGCAAGATGAGTCAAGAGAGAAAGGAAGACCCGATCTGTACTTGGAAACCTTCCCTTTTCTCTTGTTTATTTGTCGTGTAATTTTTATTTTACATTATAACCCCCTCCCGATCTGTACTTGGAAACCTTCCCTTTCCTTTTCTCTTGTTTATTTGTCTTGTAATTTTTCTTTTACATTATAAGCCACTTTTGGTCCTCAGTGAAGAGAAACACAGGATAGATATGGATGGATGGATGAATTAATGAATGAATGAATGCTGGAAAATATGAAGCAACAATAATTTACAGGATGGAACCACCAGTGTCCATTGTGCTTTACAAAGGAACATAGGCCTCGTTCACACGGAGGATTTGCCGTGCTAAAGGCACGAATGTCTGGCGGATTTTCAGTGCGCAATCACACCGCAACATCTGGGAAGCGTAGCGCACCCGGGGCCAACCCGGGGCGTCCCACCGCGGAAAGTGCACTAGTATCCGGAAAACGCGGGGCAGGAGTGGGTGTCTGATTGCGGGAGCACTAGTTTCCCGTGGCATCCGGCACCCATCCACGTCCCATCGCAAACCGGATGTTTTTCATAAGCACATGCGCACAAACACGTAACTGAAAGCAGTGCTGCTCCGCGGAACTGCGCGTGTGCATAAACGTGAAACGCTTGCCGCGCCGCTTCTTTGCCACGCTCCTCACCAGCTAGCAGCCTAAGTGCGAAGCCCCCTGCGTTATCTGGCCCATGTGACCGGGACCATAAAAGAGATAGGTCTCTGCCCTAAGGATCTTCCAGTGGCCATTCTGAGAGGAAGTAAAGGAAGAAGCAAGAAGTTATTGCAAGAGGGGATGAAAAAGGAAAATGTCCCTGAGCCTATGCAGAGTATAATTTCCTAACCACTGAGCATTCCCTGCACATCTGGGATTAGGGGACACAGCTGCTGGGATGTCTGGCTTCCATCCAGGCTCATGTGCTGACATTTCTCTTTGTAAGGAGCGCAGGTGAGAGCTGTTTCTTCCATTAGCCTGAGCCAGGATGGCTGCCTTGATATTCTGTTTTGCTTCAAATGCTCGGAATCAAGGTTTCCCCTTCCTTTCCACTGTAACGAGTGAAACGTCCCAAATTCGATTTTATGCCCTTCTGTGAAACTCTAAACATCCCCATTGACAAGCCTTCTGCCTTAGCACCTGCTGTGGAGGGGGGGCACTTTAAAGTGAAAATGGGGGTGGGGGTGGCTCTACTGTTACTGTTTAAAAATTGAGATGGTCACTTAAGGGGGGGGACCCAATTTCCCCTCTCTGTTTCCCGCCCTCCTTCAAAGAGCTCCCCCCTTTTCTCTTTTCCAGTAGCAAAGACTATCCTGACAAATTGGAGAATGGCTCGGAAAACATCTGGAACATCAATAAATCATTTGTCAAACATAAAACAAATGCCTTCCTTTAGGGAGGGAGGTGCATGGGACGGGGTGGGGGTAAGGATAACGTACTAGCCCCACTTCAAACCAGAAAGTTCCAATTCTGTTAAAAATATTCATGTTGGAAATCCATATAAAATATGCATTCATTCAACCAAATGTAGGTGGAGCATATCTAGGTTTCCCCACGAGCAAGTGAAGGCCACAAAAATAGCACCACTGGAAAAGCACCCAGAATGCACAAAACAGATCAAGAAAATCCACCACAAGCAGGGTTCCCAGCTTCCAGGTAGAACCTGGAGATCTACTGGAATTACATCTGATCTCTCCAGACTACAGAGATCAGTTCCTCTGGAGGAAATGGCAGCTTTGGATGGCAGACTCTGTGGCATTATGCCCCACGAAGTCCCCTTCTTCCTCAAGTTCCACACTCCCCAGGCTCCACCCGCAAATCTCCAGGAATTTCTCAATCCAGAGCTGGCAACCCGCATAACAAGGCTCAAGGCCAATTGGGCTAGGGTGAATATGCCTACAGTTTACCCAAGAGGAGTTGTAGTTGCCAAAATTAGGTTCTTTGGAAGAGCTTGTAAAGATTTTTTTTAGTCTCCCAAAAAAAACGATGGGTCATACCAGGATGCCAGTGAAGAAACAGATGCCCCTTTGGCTACCGTGGACACATCACATTACCTCTCTCCTCCTGGGTCCTTTCTGGACAATCGTTTTATCAATTAGAAGTGTTGCTGTGCTCTGTAATCTCCCCCCCCCCCCAAGCGATGGGGCATACCAGGATTCCAGTGTAGAAACTGGAATCCCTTTGGCTACCGTGGACACATCACAGTACCTCTCTCCTCATGGGTCCTTTCTGGACAATCGCTTTATCAGTTAGAAGTGTTGCTGTGCTTTTTTGGGGATTCAGGGCTCTTTCCCCAAGGTGGCATTGCTACTGCAAGGAAATGGTGTTTTCTCTGCAATCAAGCCGCAACATTTTGTTGCTAGGAAAAAGCAAATTTACTAAAAATATTTAACTGCTTGAGAGCTCGGTCAGACCAAAACTCTCAGAAGTCTAGAATACAGAGGTGCCTGGAAAAGAAAGTATGCAAGGTCAGCCAGTTTGGTGTAGTGGTTAGGAGAGGCAGACTCTAATCTGGAGAACCAGGTAATTCCCGACTCCTCCACATGCAGCCAGCTGGGTGACCTTGGGCCAGTCACAGTTCTCTCAGAGCTCTCTCAGCCCCACCGACCTCACAGGGTGTCTGTTGTGGGGAAAGGAAGGGAAGGACTGGAGATAGTAAGCTGCTCTGAGACTCCGGGCGAAGGGAGGGGTATAAATCCAACCCTCCCTCTCTTTCTTGACACAGATCAGCTCTTTTGCTTCAATCAGCTTTTTAGCCAAAAGACCCCCACTAAAAAGTGGATCAACAGCTCCCATATATATGACTCACAGTAGGGTTAGATCTTGCTTGAAATTTAAGCAGCTGCAGAGCACGGATTCACTTGTTCTTGACACAGATCAGCTCTTTTGCTTCAATCAGCTTTTTAGCCAAAAGACCCCCACTAAAAAGTGGATTGACAGCTCCCATATAAATGACTCACGGAGTCACTTGTGATCAGCCAGTAGGGTTAGATCTCGCTTGAAATTTAAGCAGCTGCAGAGCATGCATTCACTATTACAAATTAAGTTTTATTATATATACACATTTCTTTAGCTACGGCCTTTCATCGATATTTTGAAAGGTTTAACTCAAAGGGTGAAAAGTAGACAGCGTTTGCTCGAGGACTGACTTTCAGCCAGGATTAATGAGAGCCTAGCCACGAAACTTGTTCTTAATGAGAGAGCTCCTCTACTGAATTCCCTTACAAAGGCTCAGCCACAGAGTGTGTGATGTAATAAAAGACTGCCTTCTTCACACGAACTGGCCTGTCTACTGATATCATCACCCAAAGCCCTGCTATTGGCACCCCCACCTACAAAAGCTAGGAACCTGGCTGCCAGAGACAAGGCCTTCTCTGTGGTGACATCATCATTGTGGGCCTTCCTGGCTATCTGGCACCCACACAGTTTTGGTTGTTTTTTTCTGGCTAAATCTAGGGTTGCCAGTTCTGGGTTGGGAATCTCCTGGAGATTTGGAGCTGGAGCCTGGGCTAGGTGGGGTTTAGGAACGGGGAGGGTGTTTGGCAGGGATGTGACGTTCCGAAGCAGCCGTTTTCTCCAGGGGAACGGATCCAACTAGTTCAGAGATCAGTTGTAATTCTGGGAAATCTGCGTTCCCCACTTGGGGGCTGGCGACTTAAATCTCTGGGTTGGGAATCTCCTGGAGATTTGGAGCTGGAGCCTGGGCTAGGTGGGGTTTAGGAACGGGGAGGGTGTTTGGCAGGGATGTGACGTTCCGAAGCAGCCGTTTTCTGCAAGGGAACGGATCCAACTAGTCCAGAGATCATTTGTAGTTCTGGGAAATCTGCGGGCCCCACTTGGGGGCTGGCGACTTCAAACTGTCCTGCCTTCCTGTGTCTTTGAGAGCGAATAATACAGGCCTGTTTCTTTTCACTGCTGTTTATTACTGTTAATACATGCTAGGATCTCTAGGTTGTAGCCAGTGTTCCCTCTAAGCTGAGTTAGTGTGAGCTAGCCCACAGTATTTTAGCCTCCAGCTCACACATTTTTGCCTTAGCTCAGGAAGGATGGCTCCAAAGCAAACTGATTTATGCAGTAGCCAATTCGCTCGCTCACACCTTTAATGCCAGTAGCTCACAAAGGAGAATTTCTGCTCACAAGACTCCACAGCTTAGAGGGAACATTGGTTGTAGCCTTTTAAACCTTTTATTAAAGATGTGTGTTTGTTGAGGGTTGAATTTTGTCAGCTTTCCCCCACAAATTCTTCTGTTTTCCCTCCTCACTGCAGCCCCTGTCTCCCGTGATTTTTGTCCACATGGGTCCTGTAATCCCTGGGGTAACCTATTAAGTGTTCCTCCCCCCACCTTTTATCAGCAGATAGGAGTTTTATTGTTCTTTTCCGTTTCTTTGTCCATCAACCCTTACTGCAAGGAGAGGGGAAGCCCATCTCTTCTCTCACCGGGGCTGTTGAACTGACCTAGATCACAAGATGTAACTTTCCACCCAGCTATCTGGTCGATTGTGAGTAAATGATCTTCTGAATGCGTGTGAAGTTAAATAAAGATGATTTAAGCTCTCCTCAGTGGTCGTGCGTTGACTCACACCTAGAGAGCGTCGGCTTAGCACAGCTCGCGCTGGACAGGAATAAGGATCCAGCCCTGGGTTGTTTAAAATGGATTGCAAAAAGCCATTGCAAAAAGGCTGCGACCGCTGCAAAAAGCCATTGCAAAAAGGCTGCGATCGCACACACTTAAATAATGCACTTCCAGTCCACTTTCACTGCTCTTTCCAACTGGATTTTACTGTGTGAACTGGCAAAATCCAGTTGGAAAGTGTATTGAAAGTGCATTATTTAGTGTGTGTGATCGTAGCCGTAGAGATAATGCTAATGGTGGAAAGGAAGGGTAGATTTTTTTAAAAAAATAGAGAAATTGTGCTCTTGTCCTGATCATGTGCAGATGTTACAGAGCAGCTGGTCAGTACTATATAAGTACAAGCAGTTCCTACTTACAGAGCAGCTGGTCAGTACTATATAACTACAAGTAGTTCCAAACCTGAAATTGGTAAGGAGGCAGCTTCTAGGAAAAGAAAAATGTGATGTTTAGGAAACCCGGCGCGCTGACTCTTATTTATTGCTTTAGTAATTAAGCAGGGCTTAACTCATTTACATTTTTTGTGAGTGGATTTCCATTCTCGTTCACAGCACTGAACTCGAGGGACTGTGGTGTTTGAAGCTGCTTTATTTCACACTCACTTATCTCACAGTCTAGCTTTATGTCTTTGTTTCTTTGTTTCATTTTTCTATGGGGATAAATTTCCCTTTCAAGTTCTGGTTTGAAAGGGGTTATGCATACACAAAACCTTCTCTGTCCACAGTTTGGAGGGAAAAGTCACATCCCTCAAGATTTGGAGAAGATGTAAGCAGGTCTGGCTCGGGCTGTGGTGTTGTTGCCCCTGGGTGGAAAGGAATTTTGCTGCCCCGAGCCTTTGAAAGGTGGGAGAGGAAAGGAATTGTGTAGGTATTTTCCCTTTATTCCCTCTGTGAATGGACGGAAGAGAAGGGGGCTGTGGCTGGGAAAGTAGTGGGTGTTGTGGGTCAGACTTCCCTTTGCCCCAGATCATCATCCCAAGATTGTGGGGGTGGGTGTTTCCCTCTTGAGGGTAGCTTCTCAGCACCTCTTGCATTCCAATGGCCAAGATGAGGTCTTGGTTACAAGCCTCAGGCCTTCTGGTTAAGGAGGGAACTTAGAAACAGGCAGGGCTTTTTTTGTGGAAAAATCCCAGAAGGAACTAATTAGCATAATAGGCCACACCCAACAGCATATTAGGCCACACCCCTGACAACACAGCTTATTGGAATATTAGGCCACACCCCCATGCCTTCCCTTGGCTTGCCTGGGCGCCCCATGGCTGCAGGGAACCCGGGCATGTCAGCCCTTGGAAAGGCCAGGGAAGGCACGGGGAGGCATTTAAATGCCTCCCCAATCCTTCCATGCCCCCCTGGCCCGCCCGCCTCGGAGTCACTGGGGGTGTGTGTCGCTCTCCAGGCCTTCCCTCTGTAGCCACGCACACAGAGGTTTTGGCTGTAGTGGGCATGGCCAACTCTGAAGCCAGCCGGAACTCCGTTCCTGTGCGTTCCTGCCCAAGAATAGCCCTGGAAACAGGCATCCCAAAAGGGCTAAAAGAAATTAGGCAAAAAAAGAAAAGGGGAGAGAGATCTTATTGTTGCTCTCTTCTTCTTCATACTGTCAGTGATCAGGGCTGATGCTGTTAGATTCGAGTCCAGTTGCACCTTAGGAACCAACAAGAGTTTCAGGGTATAAGTTATCAAGAGTCAAAACTCCCTTTGTCAGAAGGTGGTACTGGACTTGAATCCAGCTCCTCTACTGCACGCCAACATAGCTACCCTTTAAAACAACAACTAAAACAATTAAGATGACGATGACGACGGTATGATGGCTGTGGTGATAAACAGCTATAGAAGGTGTCCATAGCCTGGGGAACTCCTACAAGACAATGACTCAGCCCTACCCACCTTCTGGAGTAGATATAAATTGACTGCCTACCATTTTCTTCTCACCTTGACACAGAGAGTATTCCATCTTTCTGTGTTTATACCTCTGAGGATGCCAGTCACAGCCAACATAGCTACCCTCTAAAACAACAACTAAAACAATTATGACGACAATGATGACGACGACGATGATGATGATGGCTGTGGTGATAAACAGCTATAGAAGGTGTCCATAGCCTGGGGAACTCCTACAAGACAATGACTCAGCCCTACCCACCTTCTGGAGTAGATATAAATTGACTGCCTACCATTTTCTTCTCACCTTGACACAGAGAGTATTCCATCTTTCTGTGTTTATACCTCTGAGGATGCCAGTCACAGTTACTGGCGAAACGTCAGGTTCTACAATGCCAAGACCATGGCCACACACCCTGGAAAATCTACAGCAGCTATAGAAGGACTTGGGAAATTAGTTTAAACTGGCATGGGAGGAAAAAACAGACTTTGTTCCTTGCCTTTCTGGCCACCAGCCAGTTCTGCTGGCAATCCTGAACCCACTGTGCCTGCCATGACCAGCCATGCCCATGAACGTTTGCTGTTAGCCAGGGCTTTTTTTGTAGAAAAAGCCCAGCAGGAACTCATTAACATAATAGGCCACACCCAATAGCAGGAACTCATTAGCATATTAGGCCACACCCCTGACAGCACAACTCATTAGCACATTAGGCCGCACCCACATGTTACCAGAAGTGTGGTCATCCAGCCACACCAACCTTTTGCTTCTTATTCTGTTTACCTTGTTTGTTGTCAAAACCCAGGGCTTTTTTTGTAGCAGGAACTTCTTTGCATGTTAGGCCACACACCCCTAATGTAGCCAATCCTAATGAGTTTCTGCTGTTGGGTGTGGCCTATTATGCTAATGAGTTCCTGCTGGGCATGGCCAACTCAGGAGCCAACCGGAACTCCGTTCCTGTGTGTTCCTGCCCAAAATTAGCCCTGCTGTTAGCTCCATTCTCTGGGTTGAATCAGCCAGTTTTTGCACCCAACTTCACCCAGTTCTTCACCTTACTACAACCGCTGCCCTGCCCTGCATAGCTTTTGTCCATGTTTCCCATGATCCCTAGCATAGCCTTTTTTGTATGTGGGACGCCTTCTTCCTTTTCCACCGGCAGAAAAGTTTGTTGGGTTCAACCCTCTGTTTTCTTGGGGTGCCCCAGGCGAGGAGTCACTTTAGTGCCTCCAGTCCCTTCCCAAGCCCAGCACCCCCCAGAGGTCATCTGGATCACCTGCCTCAAAATCTGCGTCTGAGTCTTGAACCAGAGGCCAGAATCCTTTCAGTTGCGGCCAATTGTGGAAATCAGTCTTTTGCTATTTGCTATTACACAGCCAGCTGCTTGGCTCCGACATCAGGATTTTGCCTACTCTCCCTGTCCTGCTCTCCCGCAGGCCCCCACCCCAGTAAATATTTCTGAGATCTCTTCGGGGAACAGAGCACTTGGAGGAGGAACGCGTCGGGGGTGTTTCAGGGATTCGTTCTGCCTTAGCACTGGGCATCAAAGCCATCAATGACACAGGGCTTAAAATAAACTTAGGTAAAGCCGGGGGGCGGGGGGGGGACTCCCTGTAAACCGCCAGTCGGCAGGGGCAGGTGGTGGCTGATTTTAGGCAACGACCTGTTTGCTAGATTTTACACTTGGACACTTCATTCGCTAGCGTCCCAGAGGCCAGGTGGCTGGAGACACTGCCACTCCAGGAGGGGGTACAGGAAGCATAAATCATAGCTAAAAGCTACTCCCCCCCCCTCAGCTATCCACTTGACCATCAATTTTTGTGCTCTGTACTAATTCGTTACACATATGTTATGTCACCTTCTCCAAGCATGTGGAGTGTACTGTTTTGAGTGCATTGACTCAGAAGGAAAAGCAGGGGCACCCCTTTGGGAGTGGGGGGGGGAGAGCTCTTCCTTGCTTTCCAGCATGTTTTCAGGCCACACGGGATTATTTCTTAGGAGCGCCAATATCTCTGGTCAGCTCATGAACAAATCAGTGGGTTAGATCCAAGCAGCATTTTTGCTCTCATCTTGCCCACTTCCCCTCCTTATTGCAGCCTCCACCCTGAGGAGCTTTTGTCCATGCAGGTTGCATCTTCTCCAGCATAAACTTTTTGGTGATCCAAAATGCCCTCCCCCCCTATTTTTTTTTGTTTAACCAGAAAGAAAGCTGGTTGGATCCAACCCAATGAGTATATGCTAGCTGCACATCTCAGAAAAATACTAATCCAAGAAGTAGAGTTGGTTTTATACCCCACTTTTCTCCACCCTTGGGAGTCTCAAAGGGGCTTACAATCTCCATCCCTTCCTCTCCCCACAAGAAGCACCCTGTGAGGCAGGTGGGGCTGAGAGAACTGTGAAAGTCCCAAGGTCCCCCAGCAGGCTTCGTGTGGAGGAGGAGTGGGGAATCAAACCCAGTTCTCCAGACTAGTGACCACTGCTTTTAACCGCTACACCATGCCGGCTCTCAAGATGTATGTGTCTGTCTGTCTGTATAATGCATGTGAATCTCCCCCCCCCCCCTGAC
>NW_015168053.1:22899-42594 GCF_001447785.1 Gekko japonicus
CGAAGAGCCAGCGCCTTCCGAAGACGTTTCCATGGTCATGTGGCCGGCATGACTAAACACCAAGGCGCACGGAACGCTGTTACCTTCCCACCGAAGTGGTACCTATTTATCTACTTGCAATTTCTTGCTTTCGAACTGCTAGGTTGGCAGGCGCTGGAACTAGAGACGGGGGCTCACTCCGTCATGCGGCACCCGGGTCTCGAACTGCTGAACTACCGACCTTCCACAGCCTGCAGTTTAGCGTCTTAACCACTTGAGCCACCGCAGCTCCTTTGCATGTGAATAGCCTGTGCTAATAACATTGCTATAATTATAATGAAGTCTAAAAAAGAAGACATAAGGAATTATTTTTAAATATCTGGGTTGTTGGGTTTTTTTGGTATTTCAGTCTTCAGTGTATCAAAGACCTTGAAGTGAATCTCCCTTCCACTGCCTCCCACCCAAAATCTCCTTGCCTTCCCCTACTGGAACCTGAAACAGCCAGAAAAGACCTAGCAACTGCTACCATCAAATACAAATAAGCTTCGCTCTTTTCTTCAGAAAGAAACATTTTAGTCTGCCTTCTTGCAGATTTGTGTTCTGTGGTACTAAAAAGATCTCACAGTGGGGATGCTGGTGAAAATCTATTAAAAGCCCCCAATTATTTTTTTTTCTGCCGAAGCTCTCTGAGGTGTAGCCCCATGAAACAGCTTTCCAATTTGGGGTGTCAATTGCAGCTGTCAAAAGCTCTTCCTTCACTTCCGGTTGAGCACTCGTCCAGAAAAGCTCCTCTGTGCCCTAGATCCAGCCACTACTAGCCCCAGTGAAGGGGGTTGGGAATTCTGGTACCATATGAGTACTGCTCCGACATTATGGCAAATAGCAGCTCACGGGGCAGGGTGGTTTTAATTTGGGCAATGGTACAGGAGCAGGGGTCATTTCGTAGAAAAAGAGCTAGAGGAACTCATTAGCATAACTCATTAGCATATGTCACACCCCCTGACATCAGGGGCCCGGTGGTGGACCTGCAAGGCCAGCGGGAGTGCGAGGAGGCCACGCCAAGGCCCTCCCTGGCCCCAGGCAGGCAGGGGTGGGGAGAGGTGGGGAGGAAGCAACTTACCCTCCCTCTTCTCCTGCCTCCTCCTGGCTGAATGAGGGCCGGAAGTGGGGCGGCCGGAAGCAGGGGACGGGGCTTCATCATGTGCCCCGCCCCCTGTACCTCACCCGGGGGAACTGCCTTCCTGTCTCACACCATGGACCCCATCCAAATTGGTCATCACAGCTACCCCTTTTTACGGTTAGAGTAAATGTACAGAGGCCCAGTGACAGATTCCCAAAGTAATATCCGGCCTTGTGAGACTTGGCCAAGCCCACTCAGTGCTTCTCCAGTGTTTAAGTACAGCACCGTCCATCACTTGACGCTAATTCTCAGAGCCATTTGCCTACTTCAGATTTTTTCCCTTTGAAAGACAGGAAGTTTGCCGAATTTCAGCTTTATGCCTTTCCGTTTCCTGTGCTACTGATTCGCCCTACCTCCTCCCTGAGGAGGCAATCGGAACAAAATAAAAGGATTTTGAGGGTTCAAGATTAGACGGATACATTATTTTGTCATGTGTCTTTACTTAAAAAGAACTGCAAGCGGTAGTGCTTTCTGCTTGCCGAAATGCCCGTCTCTTTCCCCTTTTATATGCTCTCTCTCTCACACACACACGCACACTCTTTTGGCACTCACAACATCCTTTCCATGATGTCAGAATTTTTGGCGTTCGTTCCTCTTCTGAGGATATTCGGCTCTTGACTCCCACTGGCGTATCTCCGTTTCATCTCCTTTTGCTGTTATACCAAATGAAACCCAGGAGGGACCAAGTGTTGTCGGAAACCAGGCTGCTCTTGACAGGGTCAGCTAATACTTCAACAAAGAGAGTGGCAATTTTACCGCCATTGGATAGCCCATTCCTAGCCTGGCTCTCACTCACCACCAAGTAGGCCCTATATCTCCTTTCAAGCTGTCCTCTCAGTGGGTAAATATATACATATGTATTCACCCCTTCCACTTAGTAGAGTCACTACCATTCCATTGCCAAAGCAGATCTTGGGATCTATGGCTTCCACTAGCACATCTGCATGAAATGCACAAACGCACAGTTGTACATCTGTTAGGATGGTGTGCTTTGTTCTCTGAAGAGGGGGGCATATCAACTTCCTAAATAAAATATTCACATCACCTACAAAGGAATCCTTTTAACTGGAGATGTCAGGGATTGAATCTGAGAGTTCTGCGCGCAATACTGAGGCACCGCACCCTCTTGTATGTTGGAAATAATGTTTTCTTATATGTCTCAGGAAATTGTACTTTTTTCCTTCAGAGTAAAAAAGAAGGTATTTATCAGGGCAAGGTAATGTTTATCCATGTAGAAGATGGCATTCCTTTAGGAAAATCTTTAGGTCATGACCAATCGTGTCTTGCTCGTTGCAAGACTTGAATTAGGAGCAACATGCCACAGAAGTAATTTCAGAAGTCTTCCATCTATGTAGAATGTATGTGTGAGGATTCTTTGATAAAGTCAAAGAAACAGGCTGAAAGTAAACCGGGACTTCATCAGAATCTTTCACAGGCTGCATTGTGTAATAGAACATGCTGCTGTTTGTTTCAATGGGTTGTTGTAAGAAGTAGACAATATTGTCTTTTGTAGTACTCGTGTTGATATAAATAACAAGGATAGTATGTAGTATAAGTTCTATTGAGCACCATTACATTATTTATAAGTAAATTTAAAGAACAGTTTATGCATATTTGTTGCCATCTCATGGTATATATTTTGTTCATATTAGGTTATATGTCCATGAGCCTGCAATTTGGTGTTTCCTTGACTTTCTGTCAGTCTCAGTTGAGACCGAATGTGAATCCCTGGTTTAATAAAACTACCTATGGGTAGTGTGATTGTCCGGTGACTTAAGGTTCATCAAACAGGGCTCTGAAAACGTGCTTTGTATTTGGTTTATTAGCTGTAAGTCTTAGTATGATTTTGGATGATATACAAACATTGATGTCCTCCTGGCTTCTTCCCCAGTGACTCCCTGAAAGTTTCATTGGGTAGGAAGATGCAAAAAGTGCCCCAAAGGCAAGAAAGGAGCACGAAGTAGAGTCTCCCCATCCAATTGAAGGGTCTAGGGAGGAATGTATACAAAAAGGATATTTTTTTAAAAGTCCTTCATTTCACATCATGTCCTCATAGAACATAACAGTCTCCTATTTTTGAAAGATATACTCAGCTGTTGTAACAACTGGTCATTGTCAGTGTGTTAATGTTAGTATTATCTGAAATCTCGCTCAAAGCTGACCCCCATTCTCTTAATAAACAGTTCATTAGCAGAGGTTGTCATATGATCCAAATGTTATGAATACCGTATTTTCTTCATTGTTTCATACAAGGCAGGAACCGGCATGCTTTATGAATGACCGAGGAACCTTTTGTAAGTTGACTTTATTTGTGAATGATTCCAAAATGTGCCGTGATTCAAGAAACTCTGTGCAATGCACAGAGATTATCATTTGCATCCATACAAATCAGAAGGGGTGGGAAGAGGCAGCAATTAAGCTGTTGAATCTTTAATTGCTCGACCGCTGAAGGCGATTATTTGTGCCAACTTAAGGACACTTCTCAGAATCAGGTAGAGAAGTCAAACATTTTCCTAGTATCGGGACATGGTTAAGAGAGGGGCACACTGACGCCTCCCCCCTCTGCTTTTTCATACTCCCTGTGGTAAAATGACTCCTCACCCCATGGGCAACCTGTATACAACTCACAGAAAATGTCTGGTTTGCACTCTGGTTAGATTCAGAGGTTGCCCTAACCCTGCGCTCAGAGAATACCAGGGAAGACGTCTGAGGAACCATTCTGGGGGGGAAAGAACAGTTTAAGTCAGTAGGAAGACTTAGCCTGTAAAATTGTATTTTTTCCTAGTGATGGCAGAAGAAAAAGGGGAGTTGGGGAGAAAAATTATTTTCTTTTTTGGGGGGGAAGACCTAGGAGAGGAAAGCTCACTGAAATCTGGTAAGCTGGGACTTTAAGCTATCTGTTCTGTTGCAAATATTTTCAGTCTTTCCCAAATATTGGCCACAAACATCACAAGCTGGCGACCTTAGACATGGACAGGAAAATCCAAGTTGGCTTTAAAAAAAACCCTTCTTTGTGGACAGAGAATCCTAAAGACAAGCACTTTTATCTGAAAAACCCACTAAAGAAGTCTCCCCCCCCCCCAAGCACCATGTGCTGGTTTCCTGCTACACACTCAAGCCTGCATGGCCACATTGGGGAGGGGCGAATAAAATACTGGGGACCAGCACATGATATATGCATTATGTGTAGTTTGGTACTACAGTTGTGCCTAAGTAGGTCTACTCAGAAGTAAATCCCATTTTATTCAAGGGGACTTATTCCCAGAAAAATGCTCTTAGGATCACATTGCCAGTGGCCCCAATCCAGCACAGAATTAAATACACTTCAGCCCATGGATTTCCCCCCTCCTGTTTGCAAAAAAATCTTTGCATGATTATCAGCCATTCATCTTTTTTATGGAGCATCCATATTTGGAAGCTTTGACCATAATAAATAGAAGACTTATTACAAACAAAAGTGAGTCCATATTTTTCTCATACGATCTCATTGGACAACAGCAAGTTGCATATGACAAATGATGGACTGAAGAAGTATTCATCACAGCAACGGATTGAATGAGATACACCATCTTCTATCAAAATGCTGTAATCTACATTACAACCGGCCTCACATCACTTCAGTGCCAAAGAGTTCAATTTCCGTGGGTCTGAGAGGAGGGGAGAACCAGCCATTCTGCCCTCTGTACTTTGGAGGACAGGCAGGAGAAAATGCAAAGGACACAATACAAAGCAAAATCTTCTAGAAAATAACTAGCAATTGCTGGGAAATTTGAGCCGATCTTTCTCAACACCCTGTAAATGCTGCTCCAGTTTATAAGGAAGCTATCATCATAAGCCTCTGATGTGCTGTTGATGTGAAAGTGGCTGAGCAGTCCATAATTTCCTTGGTTCAAGGGAGCCCCTCTCTGCATGTATTGACGGAGAATATGTGTGTGGATATCTGAATGTCCCCTCTCTGCATGTATTGACGGAGAATATATGTGCATGCCTTGTTGGATCTATGTGGATAGTACTCTTTGAAATAGCTACAACTAATTAATCGCCTTCCCGTTTCAGATCTCTGCAGAGGTTTCTGCAGAAGCACAGTGTGGTGATGGGCTTTTCTCACTTAGATCAGCCACACTGGCTTTGAAAGGTCTTCTCGGGAGTAAAAGACATACTTTTCCACTGGTGAAAAAAGGATGACGGAGTCCTTTGGTGGCCACCCCCCCCCAAAAAAGGTTATGCTGGAATCTGCATGACCGAAAATAGGTTGTGGCAGAGGCTGTAACAAGGAGGGGAATTAAGGAAGGTTGAGTGAAAAAGCGGGCTGGATCCAACCTGTTGTGCTTTTAAAATCGCGAACTTAAAGGAAATGTGATAAAATGTGTCCTATTTTTATCTAATCTTTACCAGTGGGAAGTCAGAAATGCAACATCTCTGTTCTTGAAAAGGATATCATAGCTTCCTTTTCAGTTCAAGGGATTTTTTAAATGTTAAACGTTGGAAACGTTGACAATGCTATACAAATGCTAAACCTTTCTATTAGTATTATTGTTGAATTCTATATAGTATTTTATTATGGTTTGGCAGTTTACTATTTTCTGGTTTTAATACACATTTATAATCCATCTGTAGACCAGACTAAAAATGGGAATAGAGCAGTGTATAAATGTTCTTAAACAGATCAAAATACATAAATGCCCAGGGAGGGGGAAACCAGCATCTTTTTAGTACTTTGGAACACAATAATATCCTTTGCCGCGGCTGGGTGTTGTGTTCTTGTTTCTTCTTTTATGTAACACAATCCACAGCAACCTTTTACTAACTTTTGGAATCCCCAATGCCACATTAGATGACCTCTGACATATAAATAAATTATTGCCAGATGACAGGGGAAACACACCCCTCCCTCAAATAACCAAACATCTTCATTTGCTAGCCAGTAAAGTCACAGCCAGTATTCAGCTTAAAACATAAAGAACACAAAGGGGGGGGGGGGGTTCCCTCAGTACACAAACATCCAAACATTTCAGTTTGAAATATATCTGCCACAATAGCACATGGCTTTCATGGAGCGGTTGCTGTGGGCATTTAAAAAGTATGAGCACATTCTCTCACCTTGTGAGATGCAAAATCTGTGAAGTCAAATGGTTTGAAAATGGAGGGGGGGGGCAAAGAAACAGTAGATGTCCCTCAAAACACATCCTCTCATTTGGAATGATTGAACTTGAAATTATTGTCTTTCCCGCTGCACACAGTTCCACAAAAATTTACACTCTGCAAAAACCACAGTTGCCCCTTTTCAAACACATTGAGTATATGTACAGAGGGGACTTTAAACTGCAGACAAAATGACAGTTCCAGCAGGATAGCTGTGCTAGTCTACTGTAACAAAACAAAAGTCCAGTGGCACCTTAAAGCCTAACAACAATATGAACTTTCATGCTTAAAGCTCACTTCCTCAGATACAATAAGAAAGAAACTCACTCCCCTCATTTTAAACAGAAAATTGCGGAAGGGGAGGGGGAAAGATGGAGGATTCGAGCAGAGAGAGGACTAGTACAGTAAATCAGGTGGGATTCTCTATGTGGGGCTCCTTCCTTCTGCACCCCCTTCTGTAATTTTCTGTAAAAATGAGGAAAATGATTTTATTATTTCTCATTTGTATCTGAGGAAGTGAGCATTTACTTATCAACACTCATACTGGAATACATGTTGTTAGTCTTTAGTGCCACCAAACTTCTATTTTATTTAGCTGAAGTGATGTACATTACATGATTTTGATCACATGGCTCCTTGCTGACCTAGCTGTTCCTTCAGTCCCCACCTAGTAGTGAGGTTACCATCAAGTGACAATCACCTCAGCTGTATTCCTCTGCACAGATCAGCTTGTGTCTCACTCACATCTCTTTTTGTTGCTGTTACCTTTAGTGTGAAATTCCCTCCTTCCACACACACGCTTGCTGCTTCTGTGTGGTTATTCTTAAAAAGTGCATGCTGCAAGAAACCAGCTCACTTGCCACAAGAATAAAACCAGAGCCATTACGAGCGCAATACAAAACCCACAGAGGATATTGCCCACTGTGTCTGCACTTGAACTGCATCTCTACTGGGCTCAGGTTGTTCTTTCGTCGCTTTCATCTCGTCACCCTCCACAGAAGTCATGGGGTGTGTGTGTGATTCCGCCCTGTCTTTGCATGGTGGGACAGAATGACCCCGTCCGTCTCCACTCCAGAGATGCATCCAAATTACCAGCTCACAAAGGAGGCTGCCTGCTTCATCTCTGCATCAGTTACTGCTCTGGGGATATGTCCTTCCAGTCAAAAGGCAGAACAATGACACAGGAGAAACCCAGGGAGTCAGCTCTTCCGTAGATGGACAAGTCCTACTTTTTCATAGTCTAAAAATAAAGCCGTGGAAGTGAAACATCCTTCCAATTTTAATTCAGATAAAAGGGTGTCCCAGCTACCAGGAGCCTGAGAAACACTGCAATAGGGAATCAACCTCTTTCTACGCTGACCTTTCTTTCTGCAAACATTTCCACAGTTTTTAATTTAAATCAATTCAGTTTTGCAGACTCTTTTCCTCCAGTCCTCTTCCCTGTTCTTAACGTTTGCCTGTCTTTATCTGAAAGGCTGATTTTTTTCAGTCTGTCTTTCTGCTTCACTGTCATGTAAATTTCATTTTCTTTACTTCTGACAGAGATTCAGTTTATCAATGACTGCTAAAAAAGCATGATCAGCCCCGATGGTATTAATGTTAATTCCCTTATTGATTTCTGATGCTCAGGAACTAGCCAGTGTCTAATGAAGAATGGAAAACTCGGGCCTGCTAACTTGGAGTAATTGAACCTAATGACCAGTTCTCATAAAGCACAACAGCTCACAGAAAGAGAGAGACATACACACCTTCCTTTCCATTCTGGTCAATGAGAAACAACCAAATATTGTCACTCAGGGATTTCTTGGAATGTTAATAATGTGGCAGAGTATTGTCAGTAAAGTATCGATAATGGAAAATAATGGCATAGCTGAGAGAACAATCAGAATTATTTTAGATGGGTTCTGTTCTCTAATTCTTTTGATTTGTCTGGCTAAATTTTTATTCCCCCCCCCCCATTTCCTACCTTGGCTTTGCAATCTCTGTTATGATTGAGACAGACAGATATATATATATATATATACACACACAGAGAGGACTGTGCTTTTGAATAATTCAGGCATATTCCAAACCAGCATTTCACCTGTGAATAACCCTAAGAATGTGCCTACAACTGGGAACTCACCTGCGATTGTGTACAAGGACGAGTGGTGTTAGATTGTCCAAGAATTTGGCTTCTGATTTCAAATGTGCGCTATTTATTCTCGTTATCGCTACCCCCCCTGCCACTTTAGCAACTTGGTGCATCATTAACTTTTAATTTGTAACAAGATAATTAATGTGATGACAATTACTTCAGGCCCCACATCCTGGATGCTAATTGAAGTTTGTCTTCTGAGACCAGAGGGCCAGGGTTTAGGCAAAGGGATGTGTTCTGTCTGCTTAGATTTCTCCCACTGAAAACCAAAAGGCCTCAAGAATGGTTAAATTTGGCTGGAGAACGACCAGAAATGAAGGGTTTTCATTAGTGTCTTGTTAAACTTCAATTTACTTTAGGACAGGCGGCTGGATTCATCCCCCTCCCCTTCAAAAGTGACAACAAGAAAGCAGGACGCTGAGCAGCTATCATCAAAACAAACAAAACAGGATCAGAGATATGCAGAAGAGGGTTACGCCAATGCCATCAGAAGTCTGTTTTTTTTTAAATGCATTGTGTAAATCCCCCTAAATACAATTTTTTTTTCAAGCTCAGGTACTTCAAGAGACTCACTCTCTTCCAGATGCTGTGGTTGCCTGTTGATCCTATCAAAGGTCTACAAGCCTTTTTGAAAAAGAGGTTTTTGAAAACGGGAAATAAAAACCCACATTGCATTAATGCTGAAATCTACTGCCTGTTGCCATGATACTGATTACTAGTAGATGGCCCAAATCCACAGTCTCTTCTATAGAGAAATGGCTAGATAAAGCACAGAACATAGATGAAGCCCCAGAAGCGGCACAACAAAGCAAGTTGCTCTGAAATCTATGCAACGTTTTTCTCGTTCACAATTTTGGGCTGAGGCAGAAATCCCAAACGTTTTATAACGGGGGAAATCGACAAGCAAGCGAGATATCTCCATAGCTTCTTCTCTCTTTCTTGCAATTTCGGCAGAATAAAACATAACATAAATATGAGCAATATACACAAAAGTTATCCAGTGATTTCAACAAGATTCGGGTCTGAATGACTGGTACATTTTGCTCTGGCCCGTTAAAAGGGAAGCCAAAATAAGCACGGGGAATCTATCACTGCCTCCACATCTCAATAGTGAAATGCTGCAATACCCCTAAGCAAGCTCCTCAGCTGATGAAACAAGATCCCCATGTCGTACAGCAGCACAAGTCGGTCTTGTTGTTCATCTTCTCTGTTACTTCAATGAAATACACATACAGATTTTATAGTTCTTAAGGCACTGGGGTGGAAAGATTTTGAAACGGGCTGCCTGCTCTCCTGGCAATAGAAACCATTTGCATTTAAAATAGCCATTGCTATAAAAAAAAATTCTGTAGATAAGAGGAAAATGCTTTACTAGCGAAGGGATTTGAGGGTGTAGTCTTCTCACAATTCACCTTTCCAGACTGTTTCTATGCAGTGGCCTCCATATATCAAAGAGCCCTTGCAAACTGCTGCAGATTCTGGGGCATCTTCTCAGTGGTATGTGGGTTACCAGCACAGCTCTTGCTTTGTGTAAACTGAAAACTGCAACCCCATGCACACTGACAGACTCCTGTAACTACACATTATAGGAGAGTCAGTGAAGGTGGCCAAAGTGTCTTTTAGGGAAACTATTCCACCATTCATGATTGCCTCATTAAGAGGTTTCGGATAAGCCCCCCCCCCATGCTTGCCCCAAACACAGATGAAAATCCACTACTGAGAGGGCTAGTTCAGAGCCTTTCTCTGCCACAGACATCCTGGACAGCCACGGTCATGTCATCCTCTCTTGAATTCAATTCCTCCTTCAATATGGTAATAGAAATGCCTACCTGACAAGGCTGGTAGTGTAACGATGGCAAAAAGACTTGTAAAAGCACCAAGTAAGTGGTTGATAATAAACAACTACCAGTAAGAAAAAACAATACCCCCAAACCAGTATGTAGCAGCTGAAACGCTGTTCAAGAAAAGCTGAGGAGCTGATGAGCCACAGGGCCGTAATTCCATGGACCTCAATGGTGATTCATGATTATACTTGTTTTGCAGAGTACCCACTGATGGCCCTTAGTAGTTAGTCAGCCATTCTAGAAGGTTCCACACCACACACGGGAATGTACAGATCAACAAGGCTATAAATATACATATACATGTTCCCTTTGTAATCTGCTCTCGTATGCGCATTTTCTGTCCTACTATTCCACCTTTGCAGACACAATTCCCTATTTTCTCATTGCCAGTGCTGATTCAGGCTAAGCACCATACTTGTATCTAACAATGGGCATATTCTTCAAGTACCATCTTTCTTCAATTTGCTATCAGTACTAACAACATAGCTAGTATTAGCTGAGCCCTCAAACTCTGGGGGGAAATGTAGTATTTGGAGAGCTAGGTTGATGATCTGATAACTCTTGCAGACTGGGGGGCTTTTCCATCAGGCTCAGGAGGACACCCAACCCCCCTCCCCACACCATTCTGTAGTGAACATCCAGCCTGAGGAAGAGTTCTGGGAAACTCAAAAGCTTGTAAACGACGTTGGGATATTTTGGTTGCAACGTCTGTTTTCAGAATTGTTCTTTGGAACAATGTGCCTACCTACCAATTTTATAAACAAACGTGGGTGCGTATCCAAGCAATAGGAAAGGGTACATTCCAAATGTTTCTAAAACAATTAGCGGGCCATACCAACGGTGTCCTCCCCCCTTATAAAAATGATGGGTTGGATCCTATCTGTTTTTCTGTTTGAGCTCTCCTAATTCCCTTTCTTGTTGGTGTCCCAGGACCCATTTAGCTGTTGTCCGCAAACTTTTCGTCAATAGCACTTCAGCTGCTACATACTGGTTTGGGGGTATTGTTTTTTCTTACTGGTAGTTGTTTATTATCAACCACTTACTTGGTGCTTTTACAAGTCTTTTTGCCATTGTAACACTGCCAGCCTTGTCAGGTAGGCATTAGCTGTCCGCAGGACCCATTCAGCTTTTGTCCTACGATTTCTGGTGTACCCTTCTAGGTGTTTGGAAGAGGCACTCCCGCCTCCTGCTTTTGCCAGAGGAAAACATACCAGGATCCAACCTGGTATCTTTCAACTTCTTGTTTTCAAGCTTTCTCTAAAGATGCATTCTTAAACCTGATATAAAATAAGCCTATCTTAATTTTCTGTCTTGGCAAATGTTGAAGAGCCCCTGAATTGCTTATCCATCTTCTTTACTCTTGCTTTACCGTAATTTGTTTTTGTGGTGAAAAATTCCTACTCAAGTTACGTGTAAATTAAGGAATTGTGGCATTTAATCTACCTGTTCTCAGTGTCATTAAAACAAAATACCTGTGATCAAGCCTCAGATGTTAGCATATATATATGAAGCTGCTTATTTCTTAAGGCGAAGGATGTTAAACTCATATTCAAATGGCTTAAGTCTGGATGAGGAAACTTATCAGAGCAACAGCTGGTGTATGTGCAGCAATTCTGAAAAACCAGTTTGTAAAATTTTGAGATCAAATCTCCTCCCAGTTTCAAAATATTTTTTTCTTCGGATGACACTCAGCAAATTTCACATCAGCAATCTTTCAACACCAGCGAATTCAAATCTGCCAGAAGACTGTGGATTTCCCCAACACGGGAGGCTGTCTGTTACAAAATGGAGGAAATGATGTTTTTTTATGGATTTTCATGGACGATTGGAAGGGTGTGCACAATCCTGAGTGCAAATAGTCGATGTTTGATCTAGCCAAACCTTATCCTCCCCCCAAAACTCTTTTTACAAATTCTGTCATAGATATGACATAGATATTTACCAGAATCCACTACTGCCTATTTCAATTGCAATTCCTGCTACTAAAACCAACATGTAGAAATACAGAATCCATCACACCAAAATCAGCTAGCTCACATCAACATACCGCTGCTGGGGCTGAAGCCGCTGCTTACATTTGCCGAATATTCAGTCCAGCTCCTATTCTACTTACAAGCTGCGGAGTAGGTAATTAAACAAGCATTGCAATAATTTCAGCATGTCACTTGGGACAATTTAATATTTCTTTGCAATCTGGAGCAGAGGGAGGCGCAGGAAACAAAGGATTTGCAGGTTCCTGAGATGCAAACGTTCAGGGCAACTTCCCCCCCGCAAGCATTTTTGGAAGGCTTGCAAAGCCCCCCTAAGATATCCCCAAAATTGTCACTGAAACCAGAAATTATAAACTATGATTGTGCCACTTATTAGAAAAAGGCTTTCCTTGCCCTGCATCTCTTACATAATTTATCATCCAATGTCTGTTGCAAATATGGATATATTTAGCAATATAAGCGCCGGCATGTTAGTTGTCTTGATAGCTTGACTAACCTTTATCTAATCTTTTCTCTCCTGCATCAGCTCTGATATTATGGATTCGTTTGGATAATGCTGCAACATAAACATTGCTGGCTTTAGGTGACACACATCACATATTCCAATAACTGTGTCGGCTTTCCATTGCATTTGTTAGCTGGGGTATTATCTATAGCCCATTATACTACAAAACCAACGGCAAGGCCGATATAATGCAGATAATGTATCCACATGAATGCTGCAGACTTTGCTGTCTTAAATATTTTCCTCTGATCGCATTTTTCGGTTTCGGCTGCTTAGTCAGGCTGCGCTAGAATTTATCATGCATTAGGGAAAAGAATGCAGGAAAACGATGTGATACAATAACATAGTGACACAATACAGCGATGATTGCAAACCAACCTTTTCTCCCCCCCGAATGCCGGGTCTGGAGTACCTCGTCCACCACTCTCCCCGCCGAGGTTTCTGGAATCCGATATCAGCCGGGGCTGGAGTTTCTTAAAAATGAAACCCTCTTTGCGGGGAGTTTATGAGGAAGTTTGGTGAGTTTTACAAGCCCTTGTGTAAATGGCAGGCAGTCACCCCCGTCGAATTAGATCCGATCCACTGATGGGAAAGGGGAAATAGAGCCTCCGAAGATCTGCGAAAGCATTAGTCAGCTAAGCGAATTTTGATATTCAGATTTCTCACCCAGGGCTGGAACCATGAGCCACTGGTGGTGAAAGAGGGTTCGAGAACTCTGTGGCTTTGATCTGGGGGTGTTACATTCCCGGGTAGCATGGGACAGAACAAGTTGGCTTCTGACAGTGATGAACAGTGTGTCAAGGAGAAGGGATAAGCACACAGACAAGACAGATGCCCAAACACATGCAGACAGGTGGGTCAGGAGAGAGGGGGAGAGAGAAAAACACAAACGGGCATATACGCAGCCCACCAAGACATACACAGTGGCGACCCCAAAAATGTACATGGAACAACAGTAACACAAACAGAGTCATGAATCCAAAACCCAAAAGGGAGAGAATTCAGGGCATTGTGTTTTTCTGATTCTTGAGGAAGAAGACGTATGAGGCTTAAATGGTGAAGCATGACTAGGATATTTTACCACACATACACCACCAGGGGGGGAAATTACCTGGTAGCACATATTTTACCTCAGAAGGTACACTGCTGTAAAGTAAGTGAGCACAACCGAAGGCCCAGCACATTGAATAAATGCAGCTCACCAGCCCAAAACTTGGTAAATGCTTTTTATTTATCACCTGTCTGAGACAGTACAAACAGGACGGCTGCTGAGCAACAACAAGGCCACAGAACACACCTAGCGGGCCAAGGTCAAGCCTGGATTTCTACTCTGTGGACACTTCCCTACTGTCAGGCGGTTCCATATGACAGACATTACAGACAGCCCCCAAAGGGCCCTTCAGAGCCAGTTTCCTTGTCTCGTTCTGACCTCTTCACCCAGAGAAGGATATTGCCTTTCAAAGTAGTCACACATTTTTAACTAAACCTATAATCCTCGAGGTTTATGATTGTGTGAACAAGTTCACAGTTTGAGACCAAGAAGTAGGCAATTTTAAATATAGCGAACTAGAAACACAAAACCAAGGAGATATATGGGAAAACTGTAGTTATTCAAGGCTACCAGACAGCAGTGATAATCTGGGGAATGGGCTGCCCAAATACCGCACACAAATGTTGGAACTATTGTTTCGGGTCTTCAAGAGTAGAAACAAAACACGTTTCAATAGGCAACTGTGACCACATTTATCTGCTTTGTAGAAATAAAAGCAGCTAGAAAGGAGGCAAATTTGTATGTAGAACAATGGAGAAAATTTGTTAATTGTTGGAATAAATCAATGAATCAGATCTAATGACACTGTTAGAAGGAAAACTCCTCTTTCAGTGGAAAGGAGTCATTGGCTCCAACCCAGCATCTTCAGAAATGGTGTGGATGGTTGGGATTTATTTGAGTTGATCTATAATAGTATATTTTATTAATTTACTTTGTGTCTTATACTTGTGGTCTGAATTTATATAACACATGATTGGTAATAAACTGAAAACCTTTTTAAAAAGCTAATTGAGGGGAGGACATGATGCAGCAAACCATCCCCACTCTGTTGTAGGGTCACTTCTGTACCCTTCCCATGGAACAAGAAATGGAAGTTGGGCAAAGGGGAGAGGGTAAAGTTGTGTTTTTGCTGAACTCCAGGCTGGAAGGATGTCCTGTCTTTATTTCTATGAGCTGCAAAAATTATAGCCCGCCCCTACAATATTTCAGCCACACCTACTGGGATCCAATTCAACAGCAGGAGTTTGGTGCAGAGTTTGAAACCGAATGGCTGGAGCCAGCACTGGAAGAATTCTCAAGCAAATTCTCCTAGCTACAATGAACATTTCAGAAATGCTTTATTTTTTATAACTGTGTTAGAGAAACAGTTGGCCCCTTTTTGCTCGCTGCTGTATTTCTTAACATCACACATACCCATGTCAAAACCAGAACATGGAAGGTTCTTTCTTTAGTATGGCCAAGCTTGACAATAAAAGGATGTTCATGTATTTGCATTTATTTATATGTATCCACTCCCCCCACCCCTGAAAATTCTAGAGGCAGCAGGGAGAGACTTGAACCCTGAAAGATGACAATGTTAGTATCTTTTTAAACATTCTGTAAATGGCAAAAAAAGGGATTGTGATTTTTAAAGGACAGGTCATTGTGGTTCCTAAACCCAGATTTCTAACTGCCACACTTTACTAATGCTGTACTCCAAGTAAGTGGGAACTTAACGTCTGTCTTTGGAAATCCACTTTGCAGGATGAAATCAAAGCCACTACGTCCATAATTAATGGTGAGCCATCATAACTCATCAGTAGAAAATACATCTTTTCAGATTTAAGAAAACCAAACAATGCTCCCTCTAAGCTGTGGAGTCTTGTGAGCAAAAAATCTACTTTGTGCGCTACAGGCATTAAATCTGTGAGTGAGTGATTTGGCTGCTGCATAAATTAGTTTGCTCTGGAGCCATCCTTCCTGAGCTAAGACAAAAATGTGTGACCTGGAGGCTAAAAAACTGTGAGCTAGCTCACACTAACAGTTTAGAGGGAACACTGAAGCCAAATTCTTTCATATGCTGTGGAAGCTCAATTGGCACTAGAAAGAGACTGTAAAACAGTTTAAACAGAAGTCCAGTGACACCTTAAAGGGTAACAAAATGTCTTGCATCTAATGAAAGGAGCTCCATCTCACGGAAGCTTATGCTGGAATATATTTTCTGGGTGCCACTGAACTCTCAGTTGAATTTTTGCAGCAACAGATGAGCACAGTCCCTCCCCCCCAGCAGAATTAAAACCTAGCATATCTTTAAACCTAAAGAACAAGCACCTTCCTGCTTCTTAAAAATAGTGCTGATTAGATCCCACAGAGTAAATTAATTCTACATACAGCAGAGAGAGTCATGCTTTTGACAGTGTCTAATGTTGGGGGGGGGGGTTACGCAGAGATCCTGCTGGGAGGAGCAGCGAACACCAGAAAATAGAATTCAACAAGATCTAAACGCACTGGAAAAGTGGACAGTGAACAAGATGCAATTTAACAAGGATAAGTGCCGAGTTCTACATCTGGGTAACAAAAATTAGGAACACGCATACTGGATAGGGGATACACTTCTGGGCAGCAGTGTGTGTGAACAGGATCTTGAGGTACGGGTGGACCTAAAGTTAAATATGAGAAACCAGGGTAATGCAAACTTAGGATGTATCAACAGAGGTATAACCTCCAAATCGCAAGGTGTCATAGTCCCGCTGTACATTGTATTGGTCAGGCTGCACCTCGAGTACTGTGTGCAGTTCTGGAAGTCTCACTTCAGAAAGGATGTGGACAGAATGGAGCGGATGCAGACTAGAGCGATGAGGACGATCAGGGGCCTGGAGACCAAGCCCTATGAGGAAAGGCCGAGGGACTTGGGAATGTTCCGTCTGGAGGAGAGGAGGCTGGAGTGGGATCTGATTGCTCTCTTGAAGTATTTGAAGGGCTGTCACTTAGAGGAGAGCAGGGAGCTGTTCCGGTTGGCAGCAGAGGAGAGGACTCGCAATAATGGGTTTAAATTAAGGGCAGGAAGGGCAGGAATACTGGGTATTAGGAAAAGCTTTTTTACAGTGAGAGTTGTTCGACAGTGGAATCCGCTGCCTCGGGAGGTGGTGAGCTCCCCCTCACTGGCAATCTTTAAGCAGAAGCTGGACAAACACTTGTCAAGGAATACTCTGATCCTGCATTGGGCAGGGGGTTGGACTAGATGGCCTGTCTGGCCCCTTCCAGCTCTGTGATTCTATGGTTCCAATGGAGAGGACACTGGCATCTCTCTGATTTCATCTGCAAGGTCTTGAAGGTTATGGATCTTTGGTGACGTATGGGAGCCCCAATGGTGTTGGTTGTGTTTTTCCAGGGGATGGATGTGTGGAGTGAGGAGGGCCTGTCAGGCAGGATGCAGAGTCTTCTTCGGTCTGAAGCATCATCCCTGTCTCCAAAAATCCTTTCCATGAGAAAGCCCCAAAAAACAATATCTGGCATTTTCAGGCCACACATCAAATACATTCAATCAACTTGTCCAATTTTACAATACTTGGACCATCATAGCACAATTCCTGTAAATTACCAGGGTCTCATATTATTGCTCATTTGGCTGCTGAATCATAAAGTATATAATCCTATTGGATTGTTTTATTTATTTATTTCATTAGATTTTTACCCTGCCCTCCCCAGCAAAGCCGGCTTATTAGCATTTCACTGTGGAAATCAGGGATATTTTTTTTTCATCGTGGAAACGTTTAAAATTAAACACAGAGAGGCAATTGTAAACTCTTTCTCCAGCTATTCAATCACATGCTTCAATTATATTATTGAGCCGAAACCTTGACTACTGCACTCATTATTAAGGAGCTCCCAAAAATTCTGAAACATGAAATAGCACTAGTGACTATCGATGCGTCAAGTTGTACTTGATTAAAATCAAAAGATTAACTGAAGCTTGAGTCATGGATTCACTTCCGATTAATCACGGAGCCTGTCACGCGGCAAGCGTGCCGTTCATACAGACACATCCCTTCCCTATAACCTATGCCAAATATACTGGGGGGGGGAAATTAATTTACAGACAGCTTCCCCTCTCTGTCGGTGTTCAGGCTTCATTTCGGAGTCTGACCACTTGAACTGTTCCCGTAGCCACAACACTCAGGGGCAAGTTAAGCTGATAATACTCACCTGACATGGATGTCAATATACCTATTAAATCTGGATCTTCCATAATACTGGCAGGATAAATTCTTGGCTCAAGCGTATGACTGTGAGGGAATAATCTATCGGCCAGATTCTCAAAATGATGAAAACGAAAATTATTATTATCTCCTGTCAGATTATCCTGCATGTAGTGCTAACTCATTTTTACCTTCCAAGCCCTTCATGCTCTTTCCCCTCCTTACCTCTGTAGCATCCCTGATGTATCCGATGTGCCCTTTGGTCCACCACCCTCAGCAGCCCAAAGGCCTCCCCTGCTCCTTCCTATCGCTCTGCCCTTTCTCCTTTGCGGCCCCGATCCCTAGAACTGTCCCAGGAGCCCTGCATGGTGTCACCGCTCAACCTGTTCTCAGAACATGTCTTTTCTGCAAAGCCTGTAGCACACATACAACCCTCTGTCCCCATCTCCTAGTGAACTAGCAGCACAGTCCTAAACAGTTATATTTTTCTAAGTTTCCATGGGGTTAGAAAGGTGTAACTTCATTTAAGATTGCATTGCAAACCTGAGTAACTTGCAACTGAAGATGAAAATGCATTCTTCTGCCACTTAATCTCAAACTGCTGCTCCTGCGCAACCTTTTCTTGCCTGCTCTGGGCCATGTTTTAGAGTGTTAATTCCTTGGGGCAGGGACCAGACACAGTGCTGGCCTCACCATCACCGCCTTTTCTTCCAATAAATTACATTTTATTAAAAGTTCAGTTATTCCCCTTTTTTCAAAATTCAAGGAAGGCAGGCAGGCAGGCAGGAGAAACCAGTTTTTGATACCATGCAAGTTTGTCTTTTAATCGTTTTTTTTTAAAAAAATATTAATGTAGAATGTTGTTTTGTAACCAATTCAACTATATTTTTACTTTAAGACAAAAGAAAGTGCTGGGTATGCTCTGGAAAAAGTTTGGTTAGTTGGGTCACTGCAAGTAGGATCAAAAGCAGGAATACAGAAGTACTGAATAAAATCTGCGAAGGACATAATGTGCTATCCAATGATTTTTAAAAATCAACAGATACCTTACGCATGGGCGGAAAGAAGGCAACAGCATAGAGCTCTTTGGGGCCATCTATGAAATCTCTAAAGGGAGCAAATTTTTTAGTATTTTTAAATGACAAAACTCTATATTGACTCATCTACTAACTGGAATATTCCTATGTTTAATCACCATTCATGTTTTGATTTCAGGGCCTCTTCCAAGCTGGGGACACGTAACACTTTCAGTTTGCAAAGGGTACCACCAACAGGCAACCTGGCTGCCGTCCAGACTCAGGAGCACCAGTTGCCTGTCTCCTCCACCCTCTCGTAGGGTTGCCAGGTCTGGGTTGGAAAATACCTGGAGACTTTGGGGGTGGATCCTGGAGAGGGTGAGGTTTGGGGAGGGGCCTCAGCTTAGTACAACCTCATAGAGTCCTCCCTTCAAAGCAGCCATTTTCTCAGGGGGAGCTGATCTCTGTCAGCTGAAGATCAGTTATAAAAGCGGGAGATCTCCAGGCTTCACCTGGAGGCTTGCAACGCTCTGGAGGGAGCCGCGCCTTCCCGGCGGCTTCCTCTGCAGGCCTGAGCTAGCAGTAACGTTGCTCTTGGTGCACTGGAAAACTTCGCCAGCTGATTTCCGCCAATGCAGTTGAAGGCGCCGGAGCCTCTTCTCTCCCCCCCCC
>NW_015168053.1:42906-99118 GCF_001447785.1 Gekko japonicus
GGGGGGGGGGAGACGGGGAACGAGCAGGAAGGGGGACGCCGAAAGCGAAAGGAGCCTCGGACCGGGGGAGCTTGGGGGGAAAGGCTAGTTGGCCTCTCCAAGGGCACTGCCGCTGGGCTCCAGTCTGGCGTTTCCTGAAACGACCTGAAGCAAAGCTCATGCCTTGAATACACCTTTGTCGGTCTTCAAGGTGCCACTGGGCTCATGATAAAAAGTAGAGACATCTCCCTGCCAACAAAAGTCCGCATGGTCAAAGCAATGGTGTTCCCAGTAGTCATGTATGGCTGCGAGAGTTGGACTATAAGGAAGGCCGAGCGCCGAAGAATAGATTCTTTTGGACTATGGTGCTGGAGAAGACTCTGGAGAGTCCCTTGGACTGTGAGGAGATCAAATCAGTCAATCCTAAAAGTAATCAACCCTGACTGTTCCCTGGAAGGCCAGATAATGAAACTGAAGCTCAAATACTTTGGCCACCAAATGAGAAGGGAGCACTCACTGGAGAAGACCCTGACGCTGGGAAAGATTGAAGGTCAAAGAAGACGGGGACGGCAAAGGATGAGATGGTTGGACAGTGTCAAAGATGCAACGAACATGAAGTTGAGCCAACTTCAGAGGACAGCAGAAGACAGGAGGGCCTGGCGGGAGCTGGTCCATGGGGGCGCGAAGAGTCGGACTCGACTGTGCGACTGAATAACAAAGCAAGGAGATGCGTCTTCTGCTGGGGTGGTAGAAAGTTGTTGCTATTGAGGCCCCTAACTGAACGGGTTCACCGGAATGTAGGGCTGCCAATCCCCAGGTGGGGCCTGGAGATCTCCCGCTTTTACAACTGATCTCCAGCTGACAGAGATCAGCTCCCCCTGGAGAAAATGGCTGTTTTGAAGGGTGGACTCTATGGCAGTGCACCATGCTGAGGCCCCTCCCCTCCCCAAATCCCGCCCTCTCCCGGCTCCACCCCCAAAGTCTCCAGGTATTTTCCAACCCAGACCTGGCAACCCTACCGGAATGCCCTTCCCTGCCCAGCCGCCTCCTTGGCTGTGGGTTGGGCATCACAGTTCCTTCTTCTGAGCCCCATCGAAGGAGATGAGGAGGGGAAAGCTCCGGGAGGCCCATGGGTTGTGATCACGACGAGCTTGAAGTTGTGTGGAAACTCTCTTAAAATTCTGGGACTTCCTGCCTTCTATGCAGAAAGTTTCCCCTATATAATAAGCAGCCCTCCTCCCTTTTCTCCCCCCTCCTGAGTTTACCATATATTTCACTACAGCATCAAGATGGTTTTGCACATCCCTTCTTGCACACCTCTGGTTGCCAACTCCCAGGTGGCACCTGGAGATCTCCCACTATTACAACTGATCTCAAGATGACCAAGATCAGTTCCCCTGGAGAAAATGGCTGCTTTGGGTGGTGGACTCCATGGCATTATACCCTGAACCCTGCCCTCCCCAGGCTCCACCCCCAGATCTCCAGATATCTCCTTACCCGGAGCTGGCAACCTGAGGTGTGGGGGTTTGTGATTAATATGTGGGCGGGAGGTTGTGATAAATAGTCCATTCTCTTGAAGCCACATGTTTGTGACTGTACATGTTTACCCTGGGTACACTGCAGCGCCCTTGGCGACCTCTGGCTGCAATTTTTAAACAAAACGAGTTTCCACCACCTCCATCCATCCACCCCATGTGAAACAACAGCCAGGGAAAATAAGCAACAAATATAGACAAGTACCAGTTGAACACCCCACTGAAGACAAGGCATACAAGCTGAAAAATTAAGTGATGAAGAACAACGAGTTCAGAAGCAGTGCTCAGGGTTGTCCTGGGGATGAGCCAATGAGGAGGAAACCTGAATTCCTTCCAGCTCCATATCTGATGAAAATGTGGAGGGTGTTAGTTGGGAGGCGTTTCCAATTTTCCTCTCCTTCACCACTGCAAAGAGGTGGGTGCAGCCCTACCACCGTTACTATCTCTTGCTTACTTCCAATATAATATAAAAGGTAAAGGTTCCCTTGCTCGAAAGCCAGTCGAGTCCGACTCTAGGGTTGCGGTGCTCATCTCCGTTTCAAAGCCGAAGAGCCAGCGCTGTCCGAAGACGTTTCCGTGGTCATGTGGCCGGCATGACTAAGCACCAAGGCGCACGGAACGCTGTTCCCTTCCCACCGAAGTGGTACCTATTTATCTACTTGCAATTTCTTGCTTTCGAACTGCTAGGTTGGCAGGAGCTGGAACTAGAGACGGGAGCTCACTCCGTCATGCGGCACACTGGGGTCTCGAACTGCTGAACTACCGACCTTTCACAGCCTGCAGTGCAGCGTCTTAACCACTTGAGCCACCACAGCTCCTCCAATAGAATATAGGCCCAGTTATAAGCATGTCTTAGCCTTGAAATGATGGAGGTGCCTCCGTTCTCTGCCTCTGATTGGCTATGCACAGTGAGGGCTTTGTGACATCAACGCTGCATCCATCCCTCCGGCATTCTGAGGTCCCCTTTTGGCCACCGTAGCCAAGTGCGATGTCTTGGCTAGCATTCTGGCTCGCTGCCGTGTTCATAACAGGATCTCAGGGATGCCTGAAATGCAGCCCAGAGGCCATACGGGTACTGAATGAAGTGAAAGGTCCCTACCTGGACAGCAAGCTCCGCGGAGACCCCGAACTCCGAGCAAAACTACAGAATCTCCTGGAGAAAAACACTGAGGCCCTGTCGTGGCATCCCATAGAAGTGGGCTCGTACATGGGTGTTATCGGTACGGATGCACCTGCCCAAGTGCCATTCCCAAAGAACCCAGAACTTCTGGGGTGGATTTTAAATGTTCTAGACACCAAGGAACCAGTCCTGGACTCCACGCCCAATGATAAGAGTGGCAAACATTTTTTAAGTACTTCAGTGTTAATTATATAAATAGGGGAGGGAGGTGGTAATAGCCTGACATTGCATTAATTATGGTATTGCTAAGAATATTTTGAGACCCTGTTTGTTTGTTTTAAAAAGCACCCTCGTAATCTAGTCAGGGCGGGGCCATGGTGGCTCAGAGGTTAAGACGCTGAGCCGCAGACCAGAAGGTCTGTAGTTCAGCAGTTCGAGACCCAAGTGCCGCATGACGGAGTGAGCTCCTGTCTGTGGCCCCAGCTTCTGCCAGCCTAGCCGTTCGAAAGCAAGAAATTGCAAGTAGATGAATAGGTACCACTTTGGTGGGAAGGTGACAGCATTCCCTGCACCTCAGCGTCTAGTCATGCCGGCCACATGACCACGGAAATGTCTTCGGACAGCGCTGGCTCTTCGGCTTGGAAACGGAGATGAGCACCACCCCCTAGAGACGGATTTGACTAGCTTTCGAGCAAGGGAAACCCTTACCTTTAATCTAGTCAGGGTCATTTTCTAGCGGCTCCCAAATGAAGCAGAGGATCAAGCCAGAGGCTGCCCGAGCACCTGGCTGGAAGGCCAGAACCACAGGTGGCGTGATCGTACATTTATGGGCTAGGAGAGAGCCCACCGCCAGCCAGAGTCATGGGCGCCTCAGCCTTCTGCGCCAGCCAGGAAATGGGTCTCTGGGGCCATCTCCCATTGCCTGATAGGAAGGACCCCAGGATGATGGGACTTCCGGTGATGCAAGGCTGGAGTCAGTATGTGGTGAGGTGGGGCAGGTACCAGGGCCCAGGACTTCTGGTGGGCCCCACTGCTGCTGACCCCCACGCTAGGGTGGCTTGGTCCCTCCCGGCCCCCGGCAGGGGATGGGTGGTGTGGGGCAGTGTTCCCTCTAAGCTGAGTTAGTGTGAGCTAGCTCACGGCTTTTTAGCCTCCTGCTCACACAGTTTTGCCTTAGCTCAGGAAGGAGGGCTCCAGAGCAAACTGATTTATACAGGAGCCAAATTGCTCGCTCAGAACTTTAATGCCAGTTGCTCACAAAGTAGAATTTTTGCTCACAAGACTCCACGGCTTAGAGGGAGCATTGGTGTGGGGTTCGCCAGATCCAGGTTGGGAAACTCCTAGAGGTATGGGGATGGAGCCTGGGGAGGGCAGGGACCTCAGTGGGGTACAGTGCCATCGAGTCAGTCCACCCTCCAGAGCATCCCTTTCCCCGGGGGAAGTGATCTCTGTAGTCTGGAGATGAGCTGTAACTCCAGGTGATCCCCAGGTCCCACCTGGAGGCTGGCATCCCCACGCACCCATGCACCTCCCCTGCCTCTCTCTGTGCCCTTTCCCCAGGGGTCATTTCATAGGAAAATGAGGCACAGGAGCTCATTAGCATAACTCATTAGCATAACTTATTTGCATATGCCACACCCCCTGACATCACCAGAAGTGTGTCAGAAGGTAACACCCACTGCAACCTACCTGGCTGTTTCTTGCTCCTCGTGGCCCGGGGCTGCTGGGAGCAGGGGGCGGGGCTTGTTTCATGTGCCCGCCCCCTGGGCTCTTTACTGCCGGAGCTCCGCTCCTGTGCACTCCTGCAGGAGATGACCCCTGCCTTCCCCCCATCTGTTTGCTTGAAGTGCCCCTCCCCCTATGCTCTCAGCTGCTCAGCATTATTGGGGAAGGGCATGTGGGTGGGTGGGCGGGTGGGTGGTGCACAGTGGCAGCAACACTCCCAGCCAGTGTTCCCTCTAAGCTGAGTTAGTGTGAGCTAGCTCACAGTTTTTTTAGCCTCTGGCTCACACATTTGTGTCTTAGCTCAGTAAGGATGGCTTAAGAGCAAACTAATTTATGCAGCAGCCAAATTGCTCCCTCACAACCTTAATGCCGGTAGCTCATAAAGTAGAATTTTTCCTCACAAGACTCCACAGCTTAGAGGGAACATTGCTCCCAGCTGCCTCCACAGGCAAGCGCTTTTGGGGAAAGGGTGTTCAGGTGGTGCAGACAACCCAGCTCTGGGGGTGGGAGGACTTTTGAGTGGGAGAAGGATGCCCAGGCAGGTGGGGGAGGAAAGGGAGGCATGAGGGGGGCGGAGGGGACGTTGCTCTGGGCAACGTCTGACTGGGTTCTGCCAAAACCCTGGTGTGACCATCAAGCGCTCCTTGGAAGCCCTCGTGGTGCGGCCACAAAAGGGTCCGGGTTCTGCTCCCTCCACTATCCCTCCCAGCACTGTCCAGAGCAGGAGTCCCCAACCCTTTTTGAGCCCGTGGGTCCCTTTGGGATGCTGACACCCTGGTGGGCCCAGCTGGGAAATGGCTGCTGCAGAAGGCGGAGCCAAACACAAAATGTCCGGGAGTGAAGTGAAGCATCCCTCTTCGACATTCCAGGCAGAAGCTCTGTGTAACAGGATGCCTGATGCCTTTTAGAATGAACATGTTGTTTTGAAACACGTTCTCCCGTACGTGTCGCTTACCTTCAGTTAGGCTGTGAAGATCTTTGAGCTGTGGAGGCAGGTGTTGCCAAAGCAACATTAAAAAAAAAAAGAAACCTGCACAGCTAATCATATCTCCAGTGGTCAATCAGAAGCCCTGCTGGGCAAAAGCCCCCCCCCCAGCCCCCCCACTTTCTTAGAAGCTTGGCAGGCTCCAGGAAAAGTGTTGAAGGGCACTGTTGTGCCCACGGGCACCAGGTTGGGGACCCCTGGTCTAGGAGGTCACCCTGGGCACCAGTGTTCCCTCTAAGCTGAGTTAGTGTGAGCTAGCTCACAGGTTTTTAGTCTCCGGCTCACACATTTTTGTGTTTGCTCAGGAAGGATGGCTCCAGAGCAAACTAATTCACGCAGCAGCCAAATCGCCCGCTCACAACTTTAATGCCAGTAGCTCACAAGGTAGCATTTTTGCTCACAAGGCTCTGCAGCTTAGAGGGAACATTGCGTGGGCACCCCTTTGCTGTTTCAAAGACCTTTGGGCTGACTTCCAACTTATGTCACAGTGGGAGCAGACTAGCGACTCTCTGTGTTTCCCTTCAGGCCTGATGGCACCAACTCCAGAGAGGGAGGGAAGGACAGTAATGTGTGTGTGTGTGTGTATGAAGGGAGAAGATGGATGGAGAAAGGGGAGGGTTTGACACGGCAGAGGGAAAGGGTACTGGAAGACATCCTCCCCAACCTGGTGCCAATCCTGTCTGGCTGAGCATTGGTCTCAACATCCATTGCTCTGGTAATTATCTTCTCCCCCAAAGTCCTTGTCCAAAAACCAGTAGATAAAAAAGCTGCATTTCGTGTAACCCACCAGATACAACACTGGAACGCAAGCAGAGCCCTGATGGACCAGGTCAGTGACCCCTCTAGTCTGGCATCCTGTTTCACACAGTGGCCACCCCGGATTCCCCTAGAAGGTCTTCAAGCAGGGCAACACTGATCATCAACGATCGATATTAAAGAAAGGGCAAATGGTAGCTGGACATGGCAGACAGCAGGAAACTTTAAGACCTTTATAGCTAAGAATAAAACCTCCATGTTCAAATGAAGTCTACCCGCTCTTTACCACGAGCTGGGACAAACAGGGTGGCTCTCTTTGCCAGGCCCTTACCAAAAGCTTTCTGAGGTCATGTGCAGGCATTTATTCATACCCCCCCATCTTCTCCCCAGTTGGGACTCAAAGTGGCTTAGAAGAACACTGTTCTCCTCTCCTTTACTCACAACCACCACCAGCCCGTGAAGTCGACCAGGCTGAAAGCTTTGTGATGGGTCTAAGGTCACCCAGCAAGCTTCCCCGGAGGTACAAGTGGGCTTTTGAACCTGGGTCTCTCAGGATTAGGCTTGCCAGCCTCCAGGTGGTGGCTGGAGATCTCCTAGGATTCCAACTGAGCTCCAGGCCACACAGATCAGTTCCCTTGGAGAACATGGCTGCTTTGGAAGGTGGACTCTGTGGCATTAGACCCTGCTGAGGTCCCTCCCCTCCCCAAGCCCCGCCCTCCTCAGGCTCCACCCCCATAACCTCCAGGTTCTTCCCAACACAGGGCTGATAACCCTACTCAGGATCAATGTTCCCTCTAAGCAGTGGAGTCTTGTGAGCAAAAATCCTACTTTGTGAGCTCCTGGCATTAAAGTTGTGAGCGAGCAATTTGGCTACTGCATAAATTAGTCTGATCTGGAGCCCTACCTTCCTGAGCCGAGACAAAAATGTGTGAGCCGGAGGCTAAAAAACCGTGCGTTAGCTCACACCAACTCAGCTTAGAGGGAACACTGCTCAGGATCCTGTTCCCTATCCCACACTGTCCTCAGCTGAAAGAAAACTGCCAGCCCATGAGGTGGCCGGAGATCCTCTCTGAGAATTAGATGAGATGAAGGAAAGGGCATAATTTGTAGGAAGGGAAGAAAGCAAACCACTGCCTCCCCCCTTGACCGTTTCCCCTCTGTTCCATGCTCTTCAGATGAGATCACGCTCCAGCAGCTCGCAGGCCACTTCAAACGCTCCATGAACCGGATCATGGAAAACCAGTTCGACGGTAGGCCAGCCGTCTTCTTAGCCTCGTTTTGACCAGCCACAGCTCTTTGCCAGAGTGTTAATAGTACCCAGCGGGTTACAGGTCCAGCATTGTACACGCCAGGCTCTTTGTTTTTTCCAATCAGCCGGACAGCGCCATCTTGTGGCACCTCTGAAATAGCACACCCACCCTCATTCCTTTGGGATCTATTAGGGCCATTTCTTTTATTCAGAAAGTTGATCTTTTTTTTTTAAAAAAAGAACTAGATATTCCTTTCTATGTTGATATAATTACACTAACTCCAGCATATAATAAATGGGGAATGATGGCTGTCGTACTGGAGTTTCAATGAGAGGATGTCCCCGAGGTTTGCCAACTCCCCCGGGGAGGGAAAAAATGTCTTGCCCCTTCAACAGAGGCTTAACGGGGTGCTGTTACCAGCTGATGTGGTTCACCTCCGTGCAATGAAAAGCGTCCTCTGCCCATTTCTGCGTATTAAGCCTTTACTAAACAGACAGGACATTTTCCCTAGGCCTGCTGGCGGCCCTACTAGACCAGAATTCAAATGAGGCCCAGCTCCTTGGCAAATAATCCTCAGGTATCTGAAAGCAGAATATCAGAACAGTTATCCCTCCGTCACAATCTGCCTGATCAGCATTTCAGTCTGTTAGAATAAAATGTCTCGCTCGGTCTAGCTGGCATCAGGCCTAAGGCCTTGTTTCCACACTGCTCAACTCCCCCCCCCCCTTCCCTCTTCTCCATTGTAGGCGGGCAGCTTTTCAATGAAATCACGTGGAGCCTCCAAGATCTCCTGGTTACTTTTAAGAAACTACTGAAAGATTTTCAGAAGAGTAAGCCTGTCTTAATTCTGCTCTTATTTCATTATATTTATACCCCGCCCTCCCCACGAGCGGGCTCAGGGCGGCTGTGTGTGGGACAAGCCCTAGTTACCTGAGCAGTGAGGGAAAAGGTCTTGTCACATGCTCAGAGGAATTCTTTTCCATTAAGTTACTAGGCTAAGCTCTGGTGCAGCTTAATTTATTATGTTTTTATCCCACTTGTTCTCCATGAAGATCAGGACAGCAAATGTGGCCCATTCTCCTCTTTTATCCCCACACCCACTCTGAGAAGTAGGGTTAGCAATTTCCAGGTGGTGGTTGGAGATCTGCTGCTATTACAACTGATCTCCAGGCAACAAAGATCCGTTCACCTGGAGATCAGATTGAAACCCCCCCCTCAAACCACCAAATTACATCTGGACTTTTTCTTGTTTGTATTTTATATTATTATATTCAGGGGTCATTTCCTGCAGGAGCGCGCAGGAGCGGAGCTCCGGCAGTAAAGAGCCCAGTGGGTGGGCACATGCAGCAAGCCCCACCCCCTACTCCCAGCAGCCCTCAGTCAGAGCAAGAAGCAGCCAGGTAAGTTGCAGAGCTCCCACGCCCCCTGGTCCAAAACAGTCCAGTGGCCTGTTTTGAATAAGACCAAGGTTTATTCAGGTACAAGCTCTCCCTCCTCTGCGAGGACAGATCTGCACGCCCCCCCCCACAATAGCTAGCAATCCAAAACAGTTCGGTGGAGCCTGAGTGGTGGGTGTTGCCTTCTGACACACTTCCGGTGATGTCAGGGGGTGTGGCGTATGCAAATAAGTCATGCTAATGAGCTCCTGCACCTCTTTTTCCATGAAATGACCCCTGATTATATTTGGACTTTTTCTCATAAATACAGCCTTATGTATACTTTGGCCCGTAGTGAAATATTTGATTTATTTATTTAAAACATTTAAAACTTTGACCCAGGGGTCATTTCGTAGAAAAAGAGGTGCAGGAGCTCATTAGCATAACTCATTAGCATAACTTATTTGCATATGCCACACCCCCTGACATCACTGGAAGTGTGTCAGAAGGCAACACTCACTGCTCAGGATCCACTGACTGGACTGTTTTGGATTGCTAGCTATTGGGGGGGGACGTGCAGATCTGCCCTCACAAAGGAGGGAGAGCTTGTACCTGAAGGCGGGCCGGGGGGGGGGCTGTGCAATTTACTTGGCTGCTTTTTGCTCCTCATGGCCTGACTGAGGGCTGCTGGGAGCAGGGGGTGGGGCTTGTTGCATGTGCCCGCCCCCTGGGCTCCTTACTGCCAGAGCTCCACTCCTATGCGCTCCCACAGGAAATGAACCCTGCTTTGACCAGACGCCGTGCAAGAATTTGAACTCAGGGATCCTCTACCCCAAATCCTGCATTCAGTCCACCACACTGAATTAAGCATTCACTCTAAGACTGAGTGACTTTGTTGTTTGTGTCCCACGGTCCAGATCCTCCCTCTGAGATGGTAGCTATATTTCTAGAGAGTTACTCAGGAGACCACAGTCCACCATTCGGAGAATGGAGTTTTCCTATCTAATGCTTAAAAGTGCAGAAGCCGTCTCAAGATCTGGATCCAATAACTTTCTCTTGAGTCTGCATCCATTGATTCCTCAGTTCAACAGATGCTCTACTGACCCTTCCTTAAAAAAAATTGAAATTAGGGTCAATACAGTTGCCAGCTTACCCCAGAAATCAATAGCCTAGCCTGCTCTTCTGCCTTCAACAGTAGAAATCACCATATGAAGCTTTTAATGGCACAGACATCGCCAGGCCGATCTGCTAACTGCTCCAGATTAAGCTTACTATTTTTTAAAAAAAAACAGTTCAAAAATTGGCAGCCTCTCACTTGGTTGCTCATTATTGGGGATTCCAGAGCTCCCACGGTCATTTCGGGGGGGATCGCGGGGGATTGCAGTTCCCCCGGGTGAGGTACGGGGGGCGGGGCACACGATGAAGCCCCGCCCACTGCTTCCGGCCGCCCCGCTTCCGGCCCTCATTCAGCCAGGAGGAGGCAGGTGAAGAGGGAGGGTAAGTTGCTTCCTCCCCGCCTCTCCCCACCCCTGCCTGCCTGGGGCCAGGGAGGGCCTTGGCGGGGCTTCCTCGCACTCCCGCCGGCCTTGCAGGTCCACCGCCGGGCCCCTGATGTCAGGGGGTGTGGCATATGCTAATGAGTTATGCTAATGAGTTCCCCTAGCTCTTTTTCTACGAAACGACCCCTGCCTCTACCCGTGATTTCTAACATCCTTCATTTTTCTTTTTCAGTCGATTGCATGAATGAATGCGGTGAGTGTCAATTGGGGGGGGAGGGTGTTTGGGGTACCCTGTCTGAGAGGTGCCAGAGGACATCTGTCACTGTTTTGTATTGCACATCCCTCTCCCCGACCCCACAAATCAGCAGGGATTGCCAGATGCTGACCCTACAAAGAGCTGGTGTACCTTAGAGGTAAGGGAAAGTCAGGATTTCAGTACCGCAGGGAAGCACGTTGAGATCGAGCCTCAGCGATGGTTTAGTCTGCTTTTGATCACCTCTACATCTATTACTTCTTTGGGAAAATGTACTCTTCCCATAAAGCGCTCAGGATGAAGCCTAGGCGTCTCCTCCTCTCTTTTATCCTTGTGAGGCAGGTTAGTGTGATGTATTCCAAAGCTGCCTACGTATGATGTGAATCACCTAATTCATACACCATGTAAAGCTTCGTCCTGGGCTAGGATCCTAATCCCTCCAATCCTATTGGTAGCCCAGGAAGAACCTACCAATCACGTGCAATCAAGCTCCCTGAGCGGGAACGTCTGTGATTGGACCTTATGTATACAATCTTATTGGTTGGTATTGTACGGTAGGGCGTGGCTACATTAGCCGGGAGAGTTTAAAAGTGGAACAGGTTCAATGCAAAAGCTGTTCTGGCTATCCGAGTTGATCTGTGTTGGAGTTTGAGTTGCGAGTTGCTGAATAAAGCTGATCTTTGCTGAATCACTCTCTGACTTGTTTGTTAAGTGGCCGACTTAACAGTTAGGTTATGAGAAGAATGCCTGACCTTTTCAGCAGATAGCCTGCAGGCCTTACAGAAGGGAACGTTCAGATTGCTTGAGCAAACGCATTTCTGAGCTGTGTCACGAATTCCGTAGACCACTCGTAGGTCTAATACAACACTGGAACTTGAAGTCTCAGGTGAACAGCTGGTTCCAGCCTCCATTGTGGGTTCTTCAAAACTTTTGTTTGGATATGGAATTTTTTGCTATTGGCTGCAATGAGCAAATGTTGTGGGATTTTAAAGCACAGCCTTCTCGGCTTCTCCCAGCTGTCCATAGGCTAAGAATCAGGAGAAGGTGAGATTTTTGGTTACCATCCATACCTGCAGAAGAGGCAGGTATGATTCTTGATAATAATGAGTTCCATTTATAAGAGAGGTGGGATGAGGTTTCCCACTGTTTAAGTTCCTGGACCACTTCCTCCTCAGACAGGAAGTATATAGCACAACTGTTCTAGTTTTGATCTGCCAGGTGTTGAAAGGTGGGGAAGAATCCTTCCTTCCTTTCTGAAGGAAACGCATGTGAGTAAAGTGATGTGCCCATTTGGCTCTGCCCGTCAGGATCAGCCCACGGCATTGTTGGTACCTGAGGCAGAAAATCCAAATGCCCTACAGGACTCCGTTAACATGGGGGCCACAATCCAGTTGGAAGTTCTGTGCAGTTTTCACCCAGCCACTCTAGCTGTGGCCTACAGGAGGGTTGGAGGTACCAAAATCAGCAGGGGATCGTGGGGCCTGCCACACCATGAAAAGCATTGCCTGATGATTTTGTCAGATCAGACTGCTGCCAAAGGGGCAGTTTTTCTGATTTCTTGATTTTTGTTGTTGTTCAGTCGCACAGTCGAGTCTGACTCTTCGCGACCCCATGGACCACATCGCGCCAGGCCCTCCTGTCTTCCGTCATGCTCCGGAGTTTGCTTAATTTCATGTTTGTTGCCTCGATAACACTGTCTAACCATCTCATCCTTTGCCGTCCCCGTCTTCTTTGACCTTCAATCTTTCCCAGCATCAGGGTCTTCTCCAGTGAGTGCTCCCTTCTCATTTGCTGGCCAAAGTATTTGAGCTTCAGTTTCATTATCTGGCCTTCCAGGGAACAGTCAGGGTTGATTTCTTTGAGGATTGACTGATTTGTTCTTCTTGCAGTCCAAGGGACTCTCAAGAGTCTCCTCCAGCACCATAGTTCAAAAGAATCTATTCTTCGGCGCTCGGCCTTCCTTATAGTCCAACTCTCACAGCCATACATGACTACTGGGAATACCATTGCTTTGACCATGCGGACTTTTGTTGGCAGGGTGATGTCTCTACTTTTTATCATGCTGTTTAGGTTCGCCATCACTTTCCTCCCAAGGAAATCTTTTAATTTCATGGCTGCTGTCACAGTCTGCGGTGATCTGGGATCCCAGGAACGTGAAGTCTGTCACTACTTCCACGACTTCCCCTTCTATTTGCCAAGGAGTGATGGGGCCGGATGCCATGATCTTAGTTTTTTTGATGTTGAGCTTCAAGCCCACTTTTGCGCTCTCCTCTTTTACCCTGAGCAAGAGGCTCTTGAGGTCCTCTTCACTTTCTGCCATCAGAGTGGTATCGTCTGCATATCTGAGGTTGTTGATCTTTTCCCCAGCAATCTTAATTCCCGCTTGTGATTCATCCAGGCCAGCATTTCGCATGATGTACTCTTGTCGTACTCCTTTTCCGATGCTAAACCAGTCAGTTGTTCCATTTCTAGTTCTGTTGCTTCTTGACCCTTATACAGGTTTCTCAAGAGACATGTGAGGTGGTCTGGTACCCCCATCTCTTTAAGGACTTGCCATAGTTTGTTGTGATCCACACAATCAAAGGCTTTGGCATAGTCAATGAAGCTGAAGTAGATGTTTTTCTGGTACTCTCTTGCTTTCTCCATAATCCAGCGAATGTTGGCAATTTGATCTCTAGTTCCTCTACCTCTTCTAAACCCAGCTTGTACTTCTGGCAATTCTCTCCCCCCCCCCCCAAAGGGGATTTTTAAATTGCATTTTCTATAAACTACAAAGAAACAAGGAAAGGTAACTACAAACTACAGGTGAAAGTAAAGAAAAACCACTAAAACCCCAAGAAATGCTGGTCATACACAATGCTTACAAAATTAGCTTCTAATTAAATAAGCTTATACTTGCTACGTTAAGTAGGGTTGCCAAGTGATAAGAACATAAGAACATAAGAGATGCCAATGTTGGATCAGGCCAAAGGCCCATCCAGTCCAACACTCTGTGTCACACAGTGGCCAGTGATGTGAGGAGCCGCAGCGGGGGGCTCCTGCCCGGCGGCTGGAGCGCATGCGCACTGCATGAACGTCACCCGGTAGTGACGCGACCATGCCAGGCACGCTGGGGGCGGGGCCGCGGCCATCTGAGGGAAAACCATAGAGTTTTCCCTCTGACAATCGGGGCCACGCCCCCAACGTGATCGACGTGGTTGCATCACCTCTGGTGACGCGGCCACGCTGCGCTTCGGGGGGCGGAGTTCCCCCCAGGGCCCGATTCCGCGGGGGCGGGAATCTGGCCTCCGACGTGGGTTTCTCAATCAATAGCTTAATTTAGGGGCAGCTGCCCCAAGTTCAGAAACTGAGTCCTCGTCAGAAGGTGCCAGTACTCTTTCACTTCCCTTGCTGCTGCCATCTTCACCTTTATCCTCTTCACCTGCTGGACCGGCATGTTGATGTAAAAATTCACATGCCTTTACAACAGAGTCAATTTTTTCTTTCTTGTCTTTAAATTTGAAGGGCGGAATTTTTTTTTTTTTGAAGAGCATGTTTTCAGAACACTCCATCTGTAGGGGACATTGTTTTTCTGTAAAAACAGCACCAAGTCTCTGTATTTCTTTCTCTTCTTCCTTACTTCAAATGGAATATCCTTCAAAACTCTTATTTCTTTGTCTTTGATTTTCAGGGTGGCTCCATTTGTTGCTTTCAATACTTGATCTCTTACTTGTCTCCTGGAGAATCTCACCACAATCTCACCGGGCAGATTATTCTTTCTTATGTAGTCAGAATATGATCTACAGATCATATCTATTTCGTTTTGTAGAAAATCCACTTCTTTAAGCCCTTGCTCCGTTTTCTCTGTCTTTTTAGTAGTTTCATTTAACTGGCTTTGTTGTGCATCGAACTTCTTATGGAGCGATGTTATTTGTTCTAGCAGAGGGCACAAAGCCTCAGTCAGCATACTTTGGAAGTCTATGGTAGTGTCCTGTCTAGGAACGGAACTCGCTGGGCTGGCATTTCCGGCAGGGAACTTCAGTTTTGATTGCTTATCCTTCTCTTCCCTCCTCGGAGGCGCCATGTTTGAGGATTGTTTACTTTTCAGAAAAAGTTATCAAAGTCTCAAGATCCTTTATAAATGCTTAGTAAGTTCTCAAAAGTTCCTTATTATAGTCAATTCAGTTTTGCAGCCCGCCCCCCCTTATAACTTCGTTTATCAGTTCAGCTTTTTTCTTTTCGAGGGGGAGTTCCCCCTCCTCGATTTCTTAAGGGGAGGCTTTCATCTTGCTTTCTGGTGTCTTCGCTTATACATTCATTAACTTTTCAGCGTAGAACTCGCCTGGCCACCAAGCACTTGTCCCGGTGTGCGTCTCCGCATCCATTCAGGAAATCAGCGATGGGACAGTCAGGGCAGGGATCGGACCCCTTCGCTGGCCATTTGCAAGAGGAAGGGCCCTCCAAGCACCCCATGGCTAGGAGTTCAACGCAAGGGCTTCGGGGGGGATGTGTACCATCGCACCCCCTCCCATCCGCCGATTCAAGGCTCGCGTTTCTCAGAGCTCCAGGAGAACACGGCCACCATTGAGGGAGCCAAACCGGAAGCAGCTACTTCTGGCAATTCTCTATCCACGTGCTGCCAAAGCCTAGCTTGTAGGGTCTTGAGCATGACCTTGCTAGCGTGTGAAATGAGGGCAATTGTGCGATAGTTTGAACATTCCTTGGCATTGCCCTTCTTTGGGATTGGAATGTAAACTGACCTTTTCCAGTCCTGTGGCCACTGTTGCATTTTCCAAATTTGCTGGCAAATTGAGTGCAGCACTTTAACAGCATCATCTTTTAAGACGCTTATATTTCTTGTTACGAGTGCGGGCCAGTCAATTCCCCCCCCCCCCGACCAGCTGCAGCCTGGGGCAGGAGCCTCTTTGAAATGAAGAGGACCTGTACGGGGAAATGATAGTTAATTTCAGTTGTCCCTTGCATAAGACCTTTTTTTAGCAAAGTGTGCTCAGTAAATCCAGGGGTCAGATCGCTGGAAGCAACAACTTCTTATTGCCTCTCAAGAAGGTGGGCCATCTCCTATCTCCATTCAGCCCGCTTCCTCTTCCCCTGCTGCATCCACAGAATCCCCTGATCAGAATCGCTGATGCTCTTCTGACGAAACTCCTCATCCATCCACAGGTTACATGGACTATATGTTCATTAGGTGCTTCTCTTGCGAAACACACGTATTTGGGTGCAGAAAGAAATTCTACTGTGGAGGTGAGAGGCTGGAGTCGGGCCCTAAACGCCCCTGTGTGTCTAAGCCAGTTTGGTGTAGTGGTTAAGTGTGCGGACTCTAATCTGGGAGAACCGGGTTTGATTCCCCACTCCTCCACTTGCACCTGCTGATGTGACCTTGGGTCAGCTGCAAGCTCTGGCACAGCTGTCCTTGAAAAAGAGCAGTTTCTTCCAGAGCTCTCTCAGCCCCACCCACCTCACAGGGTGTCTGTTGTGGGGAGGGGAAGGGAAAGGAGTTTGTAAGCCGCTCTGAGACTCCAAGTGAAGGGCGGGGTATAAATCCAATCTCTTCTTCTTCTTCTAAGCCATGGCGGTAATGGGCCCTACTGGGAGAGGCCTAATGCCGAGGCAAGTGCCCCCCACCCCCCGTTGGCAGGAAATGAGGCCTGCTGTCGGGCTAGGTGGGCAGATTGTTTAGGGAAGACAAGTCCCAACAGTGGAAGAAATCTTGGTGTATTTTGCAGAAAGGAAGCTCAAAGTGGAAACAGACGAAGATCTGATTCTGGACTGTGCAATGAGGTGGCACCGGTACAACTACGGGGCGATGAAATACACCTTTTATCGAGTAAGTAGCACCCCCTAAGTAGCAACATTCTGCTACCAATGGGATGGCTTGAGGTCACGGCTTTGGCCCTGAGACTCAGGTTTGGGGTTCATTAGCAGGACTGCTGACTGAAATCTAAGGGTCTGCTTGTGATTACTGCCACACATGTAGATTGAAGATGGGCGGCAGTAATCTGAGACAAACAGCCACTTTTTATATTTGGTACATAGTTAATTTCCATGATGTTTTGGTGAGCAGAGTTACCAACCTCCAAGTGGGACCTGGGGATCTCCTAGAATTATAACTGGCCTCCATATCATGGCAATCAGCTCCTCTGGAGAAGTGGTCACCTTTGGCAGGCAGACTCTGTGGTATACCATAGAGTCTAGGAGAAGCCCTTCCTTGGGTACTGCCCCCCAACTCCAGGAATCTCCCAAGCCAGAGTTGGCATTTGGCAACCTTATTTGGGGTGAGTTGTGATCTCTTCAAGCCATGGTGTGACCGCACACATTTATGGATACTACATGGTACAATTCCTAGTGTGTCAAGGTAGCACTGTTAGTATTGCTATTCTACGTGATCTCTCAGGCCGTGTCCACTGAGCCAGTTTGCTGTAGTGGTTAAGAGCCTGGACTCTAACCTGGGAGAACCGGATTTGATTCCCCCCTCCTCCACATGCATCCAGCTGGTGTGACCTTGGGTCAGTCATAAGTTCTGTCAGAGCTGTTCTCTCAAGGGCAGTTCTTGAAAGAGCTCTCTCAGCCCCACCTACCTCCCGGGGTGTCTGTTGTGGGGAGGGGAAGGGAAGAGATTGTAAACTGCTCTGAGACTCCTTCGGGTAGTGAAGGTATAAATCCAATCTCCTCATCTTCTTCTGGGATGCAGGGGACTGCTTTGTTTGTTTCATGTGCGTTTATATCCTGTTTTTTAAAAATTGGCTTGTGTTTATTTATTCTACTGGCTTTACTTGTTTGATTGGCTTTACTTAATTGATTGCATGGTTTGTTTTACCCACTTCTTTTATTATCTGGATTGGGTTTTGTTTCATTGTTTAGCTGCGGGCCCTCCGAGAGCTGGTCTGGAGAGGCAACCTGCACACTTCCGAAGTAGTTTTTTTAAAAAAATAAACCCAGCCTAACACACACCCCACTGGCCTTCTCCCAAGCTCCTGCCCCTCCCCAAGAGCCTTTGAAAAACTGTAAAGGCCGTCACAAAAGCGAAAGGGCTGGTTGTCCATTTTGGTCCTCAAGCATTGCTCTTCGTACTGGTAGCTCACAAAATGGGGTCCAGTGGACGGTCCAGGAGTACCAGTCGCTGATCCTAAGCAGTGGGGTCTGGGTAGGATCTGGATGGGAGACCATCTCATATCAAGGCAAGCCGATGCGTATCACCAACCTCTAAACCACCTGGCAAAATGCCCATTATTCTGACAAGGGAAGGGGGTGGAGTGACCTGGTCCATGCTATGCCCTGCCTATGGGGAAAGCGGCTTCAGCTTCTGTTCCAGTTACACCTTGTCCCTCTTTCCAGATCGTGAATGGCAAAGAGCAGGAGATGACCACCACTATGGATTCCTTCCTGGTGAAGAAAGAGGCAAATGCGAATGACACGGGGAGATACCGTTGCAAACTGTTCAATGCCGAAGGACACCCTAAAAGCTTGCTTGAATTCCAGGTGGAAGGTGGGTGAAAGGAACAGGGGAGGAGTGATCCGTCGATCCCTGTCATGTCTGGTTCTCTCTCCTTCCTCCATTTTATGCTCACAACGGCCTTGCGAGGCAGGACTGCCAGCTACCAGGTGGAGCCCTGAGATCCCTCAGAACTTCAGCTTAGCTCCGGACGAAAGATGAGATCCCTCAGAACTTCAGCTTAGCTCCAGATGGAAGGATGCAGTTCCTCTAGAGAAAATGGCTGCTTTGGTGGGTGGACTCCATTATACCCCAGGGAAGTCCTCCCCAAATTGCACCCTCCCGGGTTGCCCGCTCCACGTTGGGAGATTTGGGGGGGGTGGAGCCTAAGGAGGGCGGAGTTTGGGGAGGGGAGGGACTTCAATGGGGTATAATGCCGCAGAGTCCACCATCCCAAGTGGCCATTTTTCTCCCGCTGAACTGTCCACTGTCGCCCGGAGATCAGCCGTAATAGTGGGAGATCTCCAGCCAGTACCTGGAGGTTGGCAACTCTAGCACCCTCCATCGGCTCCTCTCCCAAATCCCCAGGGACTTCCCAACCCAGAGCTGGCCACCCTGGAGGCAGGTGAGGCAGGGAGAAAGCGACTGGCTCCGGGTCAATGAAGCAGCTACACGGCCGAGCAGGGATTTCAACCTGGGTCTCCCCCAAGTCCTGCTGCAGTGCCAGAACCACTGCACCCCACTGGCTTTGTTGGGTCACCTGGGCACGGCAGAAGCCTCGACAGTGACCCCCCCCCCCCAAAAGAGACTAAGAGCCTCCTCTTCTCCCAGTTTGCCCAAGCCGCCCGGATTGATTTGCCTGGGAAGAGTTTGTATCATGGGCCCCCGCACCCGTCACAACACAGCCTTTTTGCAACAGCGGCAGCATTTAGCTGTTTAATTGACTAACAAGTTCTTGAGGACTGAAATGCTACTCCTGATTGAGTGGGCAACATGTGCTTTTTTTTTTCTTTTCCCCAATCTGTTTCCAGTTTGGTCTAGTGGTTAGGAGCATGGACTCTAATCTGGGAGAACCAGGTTTGATTCCCCACTCCTCCTCAGGGGAAGGCCTTGGCCTCTTGGCCTTGTTGTCGGCTGTCCAGAGCAACCGGTTGGCCACTCTGTGAGACAGGAGGCTGGACTAGATGGACCATTGGTCTGATGCAGCAGGGCTCTTCTCATAGGGCTGTGAGGTGAGGCTGACAAGCCAGAGGGGGACTCTCCAGGAGCCTCCGGGAGAGAGGAAAGAAGAAGCACGACTGAATTTCAAAGGGAGTTCTGGCCATCATATTTAAAGGAACTGTGTTCCTTTTAAATGCCTTTCCATGAGGGCGCCTTCTTTTGGGGCTCATAGAATTGGACCCCCCAGTCCAATCTTTTTGAAACCTGGGGTGTGTTTTTTTGAGGAGAGACATCAGATGCTATGCTGAAAATTTGGTGCATCTACCTCAAAAAAACAGGCCCCCCCGTCCCAAATACCCACAGATCAATTCTTTATTATACACTATGGGGACCGTCTCCATGGAGTACCCAGCGGACATTCCCCCGCCCCCAGTTTTCTGATAATGCTGAAGCGGGAGGAGGGCCTCCAAACCAGGGGATCCCCTGCCCCCAACTGGGGATTGGCAACACTATCTTCTCATGTTCTTCTGCCTTTCATGAGGGAATGAACCTGGGATCTTCTGCATGAAGACCACGTGCTCTTCCCCTGCTAAGTTAAGACCCTCCTTCTCTGGTTGGCTCTAGGGCATGGAACATGGAGCTGCCTTGGTCTATCAGGGTCAGTATTGTCTACTCTGGTTGGCAGCAGCTCTAAAGGGTCTCAGTTGGAGGCCTTCCCCACCAACTGCTACCTGATCTTTTGAACTGGAGATGCTGGGGATTGAAACTCAAGACGTTCTGCATGCAAAGCTAATGCTGTACCATTGAGCCAAAGCAAACAGGAACAGCTGTGCATCAACCAGACAATGGTCTGTTTCCAGGGGTCATTTCCTGCGGGAGTGCACAGGAGTGGAGCTCCGGCAGTAAGGAGCCCAGGGGGCGGGCACTTGCAACAAGCCCCGCCCCCTGCTCCCAGCAGCCCTCAGTCAAGCCATGAGGAGCAAGAAGCAGCCAGGTAAGTTGCGGAGCCCCCCGCCCGCCTTCAGGTACAAGATCTCCCACCTCTGTGAGGGCAGATCTGCGCGTGTCCTCCCCCCCCCATAGCTAGCAATCCAAAACAGTCCAGTGGAGCCTGAGCAGTGGGTGTTGCCTTCTGACACACTTCTGCTGATGTCAGGGGGTGTGGCATATGCAAATAAGTTATGCTAATGAGCTCCTGCACCTCTTTTTCTACGAAATGACCCCTGCTTGTAGTTCTTAATTTCATCCACAGGTGACGTTCCTTCTTTTAAAAGCCCTCCATTCTGATAGGGGAGCCTCCTCAGAGAGGGTTTTGCTGGGACAATACAAAGCATGGATGCCTTTTTTAAATTTCAGAAGTGTTCATATGCTATGTTGTTCAGATATAGTCCATCGATTGATGAAAACTCATACAGTCAATTTAAAAAGCCTTATTTGGGCTTTCACACACTGAATAATGCACTTTTGATCCACTTTCAAGCCACTTTAGCAATCATTGGCCATTGGATTTTGGCATTTCACACAGCAGAGGGCTTTTCTGCATTTTCATTTTACTTGCTGGTAAGTTCCTGCTTCTTCTAGAGGTCGATTCGATACCACACGGGTATATTTCCAGCATATCTCCCTGCAGATTTAAACCATGGGTTTTTATGGTGGGAATAAACTGGTGTGATATTGAATCAACCACTAGAGGAAGCACAAAACGTGCAGGGGGGGAACCCTGGAGGAACAGGAACTCACCAGCAAGTAAAACGAGAATGCGGAAAAGCCCAAAACCCAGTTGCAAAGTGGACTGAAAGTGGATCAAAAGTGCATTATTCAGCATGTGTGAAAGCACCTCACGTGTCAGCCCTATTCTTTACAAGCCTTCCAAGTGACATGTAGACTGGAAGTTACATGGCCACAACACAGGAAAACAGAAGAACTCTGGATGGGCCGTGCCCGACCAATGTTCCCTCTAAGCTGTGGAGTCCTGTGCGCAAAAATTCTACCTTGTGAGCTCCTGGCATTAAAGTTCTGAGCTGCCAGTTTGGCTACTGCCTACATTAGTTTGCTCTGGAGCCATCTTTCCTGAGCTGAGTCAAAAATCTGTGAGCCGGAGGCTAAAAAAGGGTGAGCTAGCTCACACTAACTCAGCTTAGAGGGAACGCTGCGCCCGACTCACAGGCCGCTGTGTGGTCATCCCTGCCCCTCACCTCCATCTCTAGAACCGAGTCCTCATTGCTGTTTCCTCTCCTCCACCGGTGTCCTCTCTCTTTCTAATCGCCCTTTCTCTTTCTCCCTTAGTGGTGCTGCCTGTTGGGAGGACCACCTGGTTCCCGCGACCGCGTCCCACTCTGGAAGACCCTATTACTATGGGGATCTCTTCCAGGGCTCCGCTTCCCGAACCAGACTGGACAGTCTGGATAGTGATTGGGACCACAGGAGGGCTGCTCTTCATCATTGTGGCTGCTTTGTGAGTGGTGCAGGGTTGGGGGTGCCCGCCCTTAGCGTCACTTGTCCTGGCTGTGTCTGGGAGCACGTCACACCCTTAGGAACATAAGCAGAGGTTGCTCGGTCAGACCAGTGGCCCATCTAGTCCAGAATCCTGTTTCACGTGGTGGCCAGCTGGTTGTCCTGGAGGCTCAAAGATGTTCCTTGTTGCTGCCTCCTAGCATTCAGAGGTTTGCTCCTTCCATATATGGAGGTTCTCTCTACTTAGCATAACGGGGAGCCCTTCCTCCTGTCCTAACAGACCTTCCTCCTAAGTATGAGCTTACATTTGAAAGTAACATGAGGTCCTGAGAGTAGGCTCAATTTATGCTGCCACTGGGCTCTCCAGCCGCTCTGTCCTCTTTTGCCCTCCCTTCCATTGCCTGGAGGCGAAAGGGACTAGAGCAAAATTTAGTTGCTTGGCTTTTGCTGCAGAGCAGTGTTCCCTCTAAGCTGAGTTAGTGTGAGCTAGCTCACAGTCTTTTAGTCTCTGGCTCATATATTTTTGTTTTAGCTCAGGAAGGAGGGCTCCAGAGCAAACTTAATTCATGCAGTGGCCGAATCACCTGCTCACAACTTTAATGCCAATAGCTCACAAAGTAGAATTCTTGCTCACAGGACTCCATAGCTTAGAGGGAACATTGCTGCAGAGGGATGCCTTTCCCCTTATATCTCCACAATGAAAGAGGCTAGAGACTTTCTAAAAAATACAAACAAGAACTCAGAGAACCCGATACACAGACTTACCATATTATAATGCTGTAACAATATGTCAATTGCCATAAAAAAAAAGACTAAGATGCCCCCTGGGTGGCATGGGTTAGAATGGCCACCATGCGTGGGAGGGGTTGGGGCAGGGGAAATTTGGGGTATGCAGCCACGTAGAAGCTTCATTGCTGCATAAGCAGCTACTGCAGCAGCAGGGAAACCAGACAAGCCTGTCCCTGAGTGGAAGACACCGAAGACAAAGGGCGAGGGTGTCCGGCTTTCTTCTCACTTGCAGGGCTAGTGATGGACAGGGGGTGGGGTTTAATTGACAAACCACATGGTGGGGGGGGAGCATGAAACCCTCTGTGCCCTCCTCCATATAAGCTCCAGTAGAAATCAGGGTCCTGTGTGGCTGCTTTAAAAAAGGGCTGGGAACTCCTCTCAGACCCCCCTGGCGTCTTGCCCGCTTTGGTCCCTCAAGAGGTACCCTAAAGCACTTCCCAGAATCCTCTGCAACATCCAGGGCTTCCTTGGCAGGTGTCGAGGCCAAAAGGGTTCCCTGAAGGTCACAAGTTGGAAAAGTGCCCCTGCAGACTCTGCTTCATGACCCCTTTATCTTCCAGCTTATGGTATTATCGGCATCAGAATGAAAAGGAGGAATCGGAGGAATCGGGTGATGATGATGATGATGAAGAGGAGGAGGATGAAGATGAAAGTGGGTCGTCAGAATAGGTGGGAGAAATGAAGCTTCCGCCCTCCTCTCTTCTCTTGTTCCTCCTGTCAAGAATCCTGCCCCAGACCCTCCTCATATTTTACACTCTTGTCTAACCTTTACCTTTTTTAAAAGCAATAAAAATATAGTGGATGTTCTTTATTATATTAAAGGCGCTTGAGTTCTGTGGGAGAGATGCAGTCGATTACCGCAGGAGTCAGCAGTCAGAGCTCTCGGTGTCTTTACTGGGTAGGGCTAGAGAAGGTAAAATGGAGAGCGGGGGTACCTTGACGGGGCAAATGGGTGGCGGCGTAAAGTGTGGTCAAGTCGTAGCTGACTTATGGCAATGCAGTAGAGTTTCCAAGGCACGAGACGAACAGAGGTGGGTTGCCACTGCCTGCCTCTGCGTAGAGTTCCTGGTATTCCCTAGAGGTCTCCCATCCAAATACTGACCAGGGCTGACCCTGCTTAGCTTACGAGATCTGATGAGACTGGACTAGCCTGGGCCATCCAGGTCAGGACTGGGGCAGATGACACGATAAACAAATGAGTAGGATACCAGGCCTCACAGCTGCCCTTTCTGAAGACAAACAGCTTCAGGAGGGACCATAGTTTGAGCAGAGAAGAAGAAAAGAGATTGGATTTATACCCCACCCTTTCCCCAAATGTTCCCCCACGGGCACTACGGTCGGGGACACAACACCTCCTGACGATGCCAGGCCCCAAGGAGGCCAGGCTGGCTGCTACCAGGGCCATAGCTTTTTCGGTGGTGGCTCCTGCCTGGTGGAACGAGCTCCCGGAGGAGATCCGGGCCCTGCGGGACCTTGTGCAGTTCCACAGGGCCTGCAAGACGGAGCTCTTCCGCCAGGCTTTCAAGTAGGTGCCGCCACCACTAATCAGTATTGTCTGGCCCTGGGAAGAGAGAACGACAGTGCCGCGTGGAACTGAGAGCATTGAGTAGATGTACCATCTTGTGACGCCATCTTTGTGGAAAATCAGACTGGAACAGCTAGAGCACTTATTTTGATGTAATGATTTTATATGGTTTTAATATGTTTTATCTGTTGGCTTATGCCTATTTGTGAGCCGCTCTGAGCTCGCGCTGCGGGGAGGGAGGGCTATAAATTGAATTTATAAATACAACAGGCACCCTGCGAGGTAGGTGGGGCTGAGAGAGCTCTTTTGACAACTGCTCTTGAGAGAACAGCTCTGAAAAACTTGTGACTGACCCACGATCACACCAGCAGCTGTATGTGGAGGAGTGGGGAATCAAACCCGGTTCTCCCAGATTAGAGTCCACGCTCCTAACCACTACACCAAACTTGCAGCAAATCAGACTTTTCTGCTCTAACATTTTTTTGCTCCAAAACTCTCCCCCTTTCTTTCGCACACACACACATATAGCTTTCCAGATGCAGAAAAATGCCAATAGGAATACAGTAGGGAAAAACTGCAACCTAAAGGGTTACACACTCCCCTCCTCCCCTGCCACTTCTCAGTACAAAACAGCCCCCCACGCAGATGTATTTTCTTCAGAAACAGCAGCTGTTGGGGCTGTATTATGTGCATATGTGTAATGTGCTTATGCATTCCCTGGAACTGGGGAACAAGTCAGGGTGGGCTGCATTGTGGAAAGCCAAGACCCTGAGGCTCTTTGTAAAGGGAAGGATCTAAAGCCAGTTTGGTGTAGTGGCTAAGTGTGCGGACTCTAATCTGGGAGAACCGGGTTTAATTCCCCACTCCTCCACTTGCACCTGGCTGGATGACCTTGGGCAAGCCGTAGTTCTGATAAGGAGCTGTTCTTGAAAAAGAGCAGTTTCTGTCAAGAGCTCTCTCAGCCCCACCTACCTCACAGGGTGTCAGTTGTGGGGAGGGGAAGGGAAAGGAGTTTGTACGCCGCTCTGAGACACCTTTGGGTAGTGAAGGGCGGGGTATAAATCCAATCTCTTCTTCTAAAGGGCAAAGAGTGCAGGGCATCAACAGTGTTGGGCCCCAGAAAGGAGCCGAATGGCAGGATTGAGATCAATGCTCCCTCTAAGCCGTGGAGTCTTGCGAGTGAAAATTCGACTTTGTGAGCTGCTGGCATTGAAGTTGTGAGGGAGCAATTTGGCTACTGCATAAATTGGTTTGCGCCGGAGCCATCCTTCCTGAGCCAAGACAAAAATGTGTGAGTCGGGAGGCTAAAAAAACTGTGAGCTGGCTCACTCCAACTCAGCTTAGGGGGAGCACTGACTGAGACTGGAGGTGGATGGAGAGCTCCAGACGAGTGCAGGCCAGAGCTCAGGCAAGATGACCATCCATGTGGCGGCTGGATCCAGGGTGCAGGCAGGCAGACAACACCGTGCAGAAGTCGGGGATAAGGCAAGTAAGGGGAGGGACAGTGGGAACCGGTTGAGAGGGAGCCCCGTGGCTGTGACCTGGCCTGACCTGGAAGCTTTTATAGCTGAGACCAGGTGAAGAAGAACCCGTAGAGGGGCACAATACGATCCCTTCATCCTACTCTATGGCCTCAGTTGGCTCACCACAGAAGCAGAAGAGCAAGAAGCTCTTTGCTGAGAGCCAGGTCTAAGTCCGGCATAGATGTCTCAGGAGTTACTGAACATCCTCTCCCCACAAGCTCTGCGACGGGCCTCTGACCCACGTGAACCACCTTCACGAACAGCAACAAAAACAACCACCACCAGCAGCACCCGTATTTGAGGCAGCGAGAAACGGTGTTTATTCAGAGAGTGGCCAGGAGATGTGAAGATGATGGTACGGAGTGGTGGGTGCACCTGACTATCGGCATACTGTGGGGACGGGGCGCATGACCACCCCCTTGGCGCAATGCCTCCCTGCTGAGTCTTTCCAGGGCAGCTCCTTGAATGCAAAAGACCAAACTGAACTGGAGTCAGGAGGCTCCTTTGAGGACTCACTTTTGCTGACCATCATCGTCTCAGCGGGGAGCCTGGGGGGAGGGGGGGAGAGTCGGCACCTGGCAGCCCTCAAGCCCCAGCAGCAGGTGCTGGAAAGCTGTGCTCACAACCTGCCCAATTGGCTACTCCAGAACTTCAGCACTTTGCTTTTGGACTGCCTGCGCTACCAGGTCAGAGGAGATCAGCGTGGTGGCAGCGTGGACAGCGCAGAAGGGAAGTATTTCACTGCTGGGTGTGTGTGTGTGGGGGAGAGACCTCTTGCTTGGCTGTGCATGGACAGACACTAACAAAGGGGCCACGCGTGCTCCAAACGTGTTCTGAATGCTCTTTTTAAGGTGCACAAGACGGTAGGGCATCAACACATCCAGTGCTGGCACATGCTGCAGCCACCACCCGGCTCATCTGCTGCACGTCCGCTCTTTTTAAGGTGCACAAGACGGTAGCGCATCAACACATCCGGTGCTGGCACATGCTGCAGCCACCGCCCGGCTCATCTCCTTCTGCACGTTCCTCCTCCTGCTGGGCAGTGAGGCCCTGCCAAGACCAGGCTGCTGCCACCATCTCACGCTCATGGGTGGGATGCTCTTATTCCCAGCGGGAGCAGGAGGGGCAAGCGAGCAGGCACAAAAGACGGTGAGTGCCCCGCAGCCGACGGCTGCCTCCTCCTGTCCGCCCGCCTGTCTTCTACCAACCTGTGCATCCAAGTGCCTGAGCGGGGAACGGCACAACCTCCTGCCGTCTCAGACACTCAGCGGCCTGGTTCTCCAACGGGGGTGTGCCTGTATGTCTGCGACAGAGTTTCCGGCCAGGGGCTGTAGGATCTACCAGCACTCAATTAGCTGACGTGCTGCAATGGTGCATACAAAAATCTCAAAGCACGTTCCTAGCACCGTGAGCCCTTCTTGGACGTATTCTGGATACGGTGTGATGAAGGTGGGTAGCCGTTGTTAGTCTGTCTCTGCAGCAGTAGGAAGAGCAAGAGTCCAGCCTCTTAAAGACTAACAAAGTTTGTGGCAGGGCAGGAGCCTTCGCGAGTCACGGCTCACTTCTTCAGATAACCTGACACAGATTTTGTTAGTCGTTCAGGTGCTACTGGACTCTTGGCTCTTTTCTACTGTATACAGTTTGGACATACATACATAAAGAAACCCCCCCAGGAATGCGCCCCCCTTGCCCCTGTAGATGGGAGTACAGCTGTCTTTGCTCTTCAAGTGACATACAGACGGCTCCCCCCCACACCTCCAAAGGTGAACAGCTCACCAGAAGCATGAAGGAAGGAGCCAAAACAAAGCTAACCCCCATCCCCCCCTTTTTAAAAATGCTCTTTGATTGCTTCAGGTCTGATTTTTCTCTTCAAAAGAATTGTTTTCAGTTTGAAAAACTGCTCTGGAGAAGTGGGAGGGTGCTTCCTGATGACAGAGACCCTCCCCCCCAGTCAGCCAACTGGCCCTCTGTGAGTGGTCCTCAAGAGAAAACTGTACGTGGGACAGAAATGGGGCGAATGTCATTTCCAAAGCTGAGCGGCTTCTGTGTGTGTGTATGTCCAAACTGCCCATTAATTTGGGAGCACAGGGACTGAGACAACCTATGAGCCTCTCTCTACTACAAGCCTTCTGTGGCTTGTATAGGTCCCTTGGACTCACTCAGCTTCCCCAAAGGACCCTCAGCACTGCAGCCTGGGAGAGAGACGGGCATTCTTGACTAGAGGTTCCCATCCCCTCGAACGACACTTCTCGGGGGGTGGGGTGAGAGAATGACTGGGATTAGACCTTTGTTAGAGACGCCCCCCAAACCACCTGTGACTCTGCTGGTCTGAACCTCCCAGCAACCTTTGGCTGCTTGGGCAGGGCCCACCACTCCCGTCTCCCTGTGAATGTGCCACCCTCCCAGTTCAGCTCCCTTAGGAAGCTGTCCCACCCCCAGTCCAAAGACTGGCTTGCAGCCACACGTCGATGCATTTGGCGGGTCCAAACATTCCCTCCATTGTCACACCAGGTAAAAATAAGAAGAAAAAAATATTAAGAGTTAAAGTGGCACGAGCCTTCAAAGGTGGCGCCTCTCTTTGGGTTTGCGTCTCTCTTTGGCCAGCGATGCAAGATGGTACAGTTCCAAATGCCGCAGGTGTTTCTCTGCGCACAACGTAACACGAGGCTGCCACGGAAGGCGCAGTCCGTTCAGGGTGGCCCCCGGGAAACTGTAGCGTCTCCTCTGTCCCCTCAGGGCTTTGAGATGGTACAATCCAAATGGGTTTTAGGGCTAGCGCTTCCCTTCTTTGGTCTGGCTTGATTAAAAAGTGTGCCCCAAGCAAGGTAGGAATCTCCACCTTTTGTTTTGAGTTGCAGCGCCATCAAGGGGGACAGCCCAGATGTTTGCCTAGCGGGTGTAGTCTTCGTGGTTCCCCCAGACCAAGATGGCCCACTGAAAATGCTGTTATCTTGGACCACCATGTTTCCCCAGTTGGTTAATGAGTTCTCCAATTCAACATGGTGCAGACATCAAAGGCGCAAGGTGGAAAAGTAGAATCAGCACAACCCGCACGTCAACGCTTTACTCCACGATAGCATCTAAAGCTGTTAAGAATTCAGGAGTCAACTCCTGATTCCGCCCGAGATAGCTTCCAGAACTGGTGTTGCTACATACTTTTGGTTTAACTGCTTCATATCGATGTCAAGAGTTGCCATCACGGGAAACACACTTTCCCCTATGAGGGCTCGTCGAAGACGATGCTGTCCTGAATCATGATTTTACCCATCCGATGCAGCTGGCTAATCCATGTCCTCCCGAATGTTAGCTTAACCTATCTCAGGATAGCCACATCGCTGAAAGCCACAAAGGTTTCTGGGATTGCCCGGCCATTCAAGAGGAGGCATGGCATCGACCCGACCCAAAGGCCAGTGACTGAATTCTTCTCAGGGAGCATCTGGATTTGGCATCCATGGAAACAAGACCATCCAAGACAAAGCATGATGCTGACCACCCAGAAACAGTCATTCTCGCCCGTGTGACACTGTTGCCCAGGGCTTTTTTGGTAGAAAACCCCCAGCAGGAACTCATTAGCATATCAGGCCACACCCAACAGCAGGAACACCTTAGCATATTAGGCCACACCCCATGTTACCAGCTGTGTGGTCATCCAGCCACACCCACCTTTTGCTGTGGCCTATTATGCTAATGAGTTCCTGCTGGGCATGGCCAACTCGGGAGCCAGCCAGAACTCTGTACCTGTGCGTTCCTGCCCAAAAATAGCCCTGCTGTTGCCCGATGCTGCCGTGACCCTGCGGGGCAGAAGGAGGATTTTCCCCCATTCCCTCCAGGCCTTGGCTCTGCAGACAGCTTCCCGGTGCCTCGCCTACCACTGCTCCACCATTAGGTCTATCATGTGGTTGACACCGAGGTCGGGCGAGTCAAAGAAGTCCGTGCAGAAGATACTGCTGCCGACGGGACTGGTGGAGCCGAGGCCCGAGGCAGAGCCTGAGGTCAAGGCCTCCAGCCAATCAACGGCATCGAATCCCGAGCGGGCCCTGCTCCCTTGCCAGGCATCCGGAGGAGACGGGGGCATCTCCAGAGAGTCGGGGGAGAAAACCGAGGACAGGGAGTCCAGAGATGCCGATGAGGAAGAGGCGGTCGAGAGGAAATCGTACGGTCCGGGGAAATCAAAGATGGCGGAGGACACCAAAGGGGGTTCACTGCTGGGGCGGGGCTTCTTTGGTGGCGAGGCTTCTGGATGGAGGAGGGGTGATGGAGCGACGTGATCAGAGGGGGCCTCCGGGGTCGAGGCAGGTGCTTGGAGAAGGTCACCTGGAAACAAACGAGGGAAAACAGAGGTTGTATTCTAGACGTGATATCCGCATCTACTGGACCCCAACTAGGGTTGTCAGCTCCAGGTTGGGAAATACCTGGAGATTTTGGGGGTGGAGCCTGAGGAGGGCGGAGCTTGGGGACAGGAGGGCCTTCAATGGTGTCCAGTGCCATAGAGTCCCCCTTCCAAAGCGGCCATGTCCTCCAGGTGAACTGATCTCTGTCGCCCAGAGATGAGTTGCAATCCCAGGAGATCTCCAAACGCCTGGACGTTGGCAACCGTAACCCCAAATGAGAGCTCCGTTTTCAGCCAGGGCTCAGCCACCACAGCTGAAATTTAAATTCTAGGCCCTGCTGCCCCTTTTCACAGTCAAGGTGCTCACTGAGAGATCCCATGACGGATCCCTCATTGTAACGAGTCATTTACCTGTCCGTGTATGTCTCTGTGCAATGTGCTGCTAGCACGAAGCGACTTTGGAGCAGGTCAGCCCCAGCGCCTACCTAACAATTTGGAAAGTCCAGTTACGTGCGCGCGCCCCCCAAACTGGATCTGCTCATGAGCTTCTCCTTCAGCTAATCCTGGCGGAAGGGCGCCCCCTGATGGTATGCTGAGGTTCCAAAGCTCATTTCCTCACCTGAACATACCAGAGGCTCTTCTAAGATATCTTCAATGGATTGGCTCGGCACCAGCTACCCAAAGAGAAGGGGAAAGAACCGCCGTTATTTTTGTTTATTTCACAAACTTTGCCCTGGCCTTTTCATCCAATCAGGACCCACAAGGCCGGTTAAGATCAAAGGGAAAACATTACATACACAAACCTAATGAAACGAAAGATGCCGTTTCGACAAGCACGGCCCAAAGTCCTTTGGAGACAGAAAAAGCGGCAGCCGGTCAAGCAGGCTGCCTCGTGCCTCCGCCCCCCCCTACCTGAGCTTTCTGGATGGCCTCTTGGAGCTCCTCCTCGAGGGAGCGGGTCCCTGGGGCTGGGTCGAGGGGGCTGGCCGTGATTTCGAGGGGCAGCTCCATATCAGAATTAATCGGCTCGCAAGGTGGAGGACACAAGACCTGGTGGGAGGACGGAAGACATGCATGGAGAAGGGGGTCCGCTTCTTCTGCCTCCAGCAACTCCCGGAGTGCCTCTGATCCACAGGTGCAGGTGCACGGCTTCTGCCCCTTGACAAGGGTGACACCCCCACCCCACCCCCGTTTGGGTGAACCGAGGACGTCGGCTGGCTCACCATGAAGCTGTCTTCTTGGCCTCCCCCCTCCTTGGCACACTCCCTCTTCGGCATATAAGGTGGTGGCGCTCCCTGCTGGCCGGGCGACTGCAGCGCTCCCTTGCGGCGATTCTTGATCCGCTTGTGCATCTCCAGCTCCACCCGGAGGTCGTCGTCATGCTGTTTTGGCTCCCGGTGGAGCTTCAGCGCCAGGTTCTCGGCCGCCCGCTGCTTCTCCCGCAGGGCCTGGGCTTCTTCGTCCAGGTCCGGGGGCGCCAGGCGGGTGCTGCAGAGCGGGACTGGCGGGGGCTTGCTTCGGGCCACCTGGTACGGCTTGAGGCGCTCTAGCAAGGCCGGCTTGGTGCCCGAGACGGGGAGGCCCCGCTTACGGAGCTGCTGGCGGAGTTCCGAGACCTGGGAACCAACAGCCACCATTAAGTACAGAGAGAAAAGCATCCCCAAACGCTCCACAAATCTCATCCCCTCTGAAAAACCAGACCCACTTCCCAAACCATTTGCAAGCCACTCGCCCTGTCATCTCAACAGACTGGTTATATATTAGCTTGTTTCTGAGCTTATTTTGTACAGATTTTAAGACTGGAGCTCCAAGTCCCCAGTTTGGTGTAGTGGTTAGGAGCGTGGACTCTAATCTTGGTGAGCCGGGTTTGATTCCCCACTCCTCCACTTGCACCTGCTGATGTGACCTTGGGTCAGCCACAAGCTCGGGCACAGCTGTCCTTGAAAAAGAGCAGTTTCTGTCAAGAGCTCTCTCAGCCCCACCCACCTCACAGGGTGTCTGTTGTGGGGAGGGGAAGGGAAAGGAGTTTGTAAGCCGCTCTGAGACTCCCTTGGGTAGTGAAGGGCGGGGTATAAATCCAATCTCTTCTTCTTCTTCTTTTTCTCTTTCCTTGCAAGCGGCTTCAAACACAAGCTGGAAAAGCAACACACAATTCCCTCCCCGAAATCAATAAAATGCCAAGATGGGCAGGGGCCTATGAACTCTGTAATTCCACAACTGGATTGCGCCAGCTCAGAAATCAGCACTGGGCACCATTTAGCTTCATGACACTTTGCTACTCTGCCGGTCCCTCATCCCACACAGCCCCCACCTGCCCTCTTATCTTCAGACCCTTCCCCCTATTCCTTTCTCTCCTGGACTTCTCCATACAATTCCAGGTTCTTTGGACGCAGACACAGAATAAATAAGTCAACAAGAAAAGAAAAGAAAATCAGCCAGCTACGCGCAAATAGCCCTGATCGGCATAATCCATGCCAGTCGCGGTACTTCAGGTGCCTTGATGCAGAATCTGGACGCCTGCCGTCGGCAACTCCACTGCGGTGGCACCAGCCCGAACTCACCGTTAGCTCCTCCAGGTTGGCAGGCAACAGCTCCGGCTTGGGAGGCGATGGGGAGGTTGGCGTGGCCGGAGATGGAAGAGGGAGCGGAGGCGGAGGAGGGGGCCCACTTGGTGGGGTGGAAGTCCTAGAGAAGCTGAGCAGCTGTTCTGGGGCATTGCTGTACACGGGAGAAAGAGAGAGGGGTGGGGAGAATGTCTGCTTGCCCTTTCCATCCTGAGCCATCAAGAGTCCCAATGTCGGCTGTGCTCCAACTTGGAGGAGAAGCAGGAGATGGCCGAGGTGGTCTGATCTGGGCACCCTGGAGAGTGTTGTGTTTGCCCAGCTGCTGCACAGGGAATGTTAACGCTCTACATCAAGAGACCCTGAATATGGACTCTGTCTAGGCTGGATCAAACCAAGACCCATCTTGTCTAGTATTCCCTTGAATGTCCTCCAACATCCAGCAGGTCTATCAATGGCTCCCAGCCATGGTAACTGAAGGAAGCCTCCATCTACAGAGGTAGTAGACCTCTGAATAACAGGGCCAGGAGGCAACATCAGGGGAAGGTCTCGGCCTCTATACCCTGTTGTTGGTCCTCCAGAGGAACTGGCTGGCCACTACGTGAAACATCAGAAGAGCATTGTCGGATCAGAGCAGCGGTACACTAGATGGACCGCTGTTCTGATCCAACAATGCTTTTCTGATGTCCAGACACTGCATGTGTGCTCCACCGAACACTGGAAAGCAGTCCATCAAGGAACCCTGGTCTACCTTCTGCCCACTGTTTGGCATGAGAGTCCTGTGGGCTGACCCAGCATGAGGAAATTCTTCTCCTCCTAACAGTAGAAAAGAGCAAGAGCCCAGTAGCACCTTAGAGGTTAACAAAGTATGAGCTACAGACAGACTAACACGGCTACCCATCTTGCTTCTTCTCCTAAGCAAGCGTGCCCAACTGGTGGCTCATAAGCCAGACAGGGTCCTGGAAGGACTTTTATTAGGCCCCTTTGCAGGCCTCCAAGATCGGATTAAGACGGCTGCAGAAGCTCTGGCCACCAATTCACTTTGAAGGTGAACAGAACTGCTTTCGACATTTGTGAGAGATTAAACTTGTTCACGCTTCAAGGTGACGTCTCCTTGGGTGCTTCACAAGCAATTCCCTAGCTTATAGCGACAGCCATTCTTGTGCTTAAATATTAACAACAACAGAACAGCAAAGCTGGTCATTTAATGTCAGAGTATCACAGGTCAACCCATTCATGGTAGAGGCATGCCCATCAGCGGTAGAGGCACCCCCCCCACACACACACACACTGGGAAAGGGCCAGTACGGACACACGGTGCTTTGCACCTGTGCGGGATTCTCAGTGGAGAGTTACCTGGCGGGGACCGTATGGAGGGCTTGAACGCAGAAGGTTGCTGGCGATGTTGGTGTTGGCTGCTGCTGCTGGTTCAGGATCTGGAGCTGCAGGAAGACCTGCTGCTGTTGCAGGAGGCGAGCGTAGGCCGCATCCATGGGCACCGGCGCCTGCTCCCCTTTCTGGTCCGGCGGCATATACTGGTGGTACTTCAGCTTCTTCACTTTGGGGCGGGGCTCCTTCACCTTCTTGGGGCGTGGCGGTTTCCTGGCCTCGGGAACCTTGGATGAGGCCTGGGAGATAAAGGGCAGAGACCTCTAGGTAAGGCAGAGCAGGACGCTCGTCAGTGGCCCTGGTTCCTAGGGGTCAGAAGGCAGGTTACCACCTCTTTTCTTGCCGGAGCTCCTAGGCCTTCAGCACGGCCCTGCTTTTCTCAACCCAAAGCCGCTTAACGACACTGTTCTCTAAGAACAGAAGAGAAGCCATGCTGGATCAGGCCAATGCCCCATCCAGTCCAACACTCTGGGTCACACCCGGTCCCCCCAATATCCGCATGGACTGGAGAAAGTTAAGGTTAGAGAGAGTGACCAGTACTTTTCTATATACCCATCACATTTTTATCCTGTCTTTTCTCCAAGGAGCACGGTGGGTGGGTGGGTGGCGTGGTTCACTCCTCACCCATTTTTATATCCACCACAACCCTGTGAGGTTGAAGGGGCTCCATGACTCGTGCAAAGTCACTCTGGGACTTTACGGCAGAACAGGGATCTGCCCCGGGTGGCCCAGGCTAGTCTGTCCTTGCAGATCTCAGAAGCTAAGCAGGGTCAGCCCCGGTTGGTATGTGGATGGGAGACGGCCAAGGATCTCCAGGGCTGTCATGTCAAGGCAGGCAATGGCAAAAGCCACCTACGAAAGTCTCTTGCCTTGAAAAGCCTACAGCGTAGCTGTCAGTCAGCTTCAATCTGATGGCAAAAGAGGGGAGATTTGGATCTGGGTTTTCTGACATCCTAGCTGCACATTAGGGCTCTTTTTGTAGAAAAAGCCCAGCAGGAACTCATTAGCATAATAGGCCACACCCAACAGCAGGAACTCATTACCATATTGGGCCACACCCGTCAGCACAGCTCATTAGCACATTAGGCCACACCCCCATGTTACCAGAAGTGTGCTCATTTAGCCACACCCACCTTTTGCTTCTTATTCTGTTTACCTTGCTTGTGGTCAAAACCTTTTTTTGTAGCAGGAACTCCTTTGCATGTTAGGCCACACACCCCTAATGTAGCCAATCCTAATGAGTTTCTGCTGTTGGGTGTGGCCTATTATGCTAATGAGTTCCTGCTGGGCGTGGCCAACTCGGGAGCCAGCCGGAACTCCGTTCCTGTGCGTTCCTGCCCAAAAATAGCCCTGCTTTTCACTCAGTTACCTCCCCAGGTCAAGTCACAGATACGGTGTTGTGTTTCCCAGGCACATGTGGGCCCGATTCAGACCACGACCTCAGCACACACAAAGAGGGGCTTAGCCCTTCTCCCCTCCGCACCCTTTGCCTCACCTAAAACAGCTGGGGGGGGGGGAATCTGCCTGGCTGGAAAATCTGACATGTAACCGTATTAATATATGAACAGCTCCCAGAGGGCCAACGGGCTCCCTGGGGCCATTTCTGATCAGGGGAAAGGGTGTAGAAGGGAAATCTAAGTCCTTTCCCTTTGGGTCCTGCGGTCCCAATCCAATTCTGGCCCGTGCCGAGGGCAGAGGGGCAGAGCTCCAGAATGTGCCCGTGTGACCTGACCTAAGTCAAACTGAGGAAGTTTGTCAGGCCAGCCCTCTGGCTACGCCTCTACGCTGGCTCTCCTGGGAAGAGCGGAAAGGACTTCTTCACCACCCCCTCCCTCCCGAAGCCCAGCCTCTCCCGCCAGGCCCTTGGCGGCTCCGTTACGCCAGCAGCCGCCCCTACCTTGAGAAGTGAAGCCGAGGGCTTGGCAAGAGGGCTCTCCCCTGGGAGGGGGGACTCGGACTCAGAGGTGGACGTCGACCGGGCTGGCGGCTGATCTGCCGGGAGGGGGGGCAGCTCCAGCTGCAGGGAGAGTGAGTGGAAAAGAGGACCCCGTCAGCCCGGCTTCCAGCCCCTGCGCCTCTGCTCTGACCCAGAAGCGCCCCAGCTCCTTCGTCTGTGGGTGTCTGTCGGGGTATCTGTCTTTTTTTAAACCCAAGCCTCATTCGTTTCAGATGCTCAGGCTGCCCAGGCCCCTCTGCCCCAGACTGGTCACCTTCGTCCGCTGAGGAGATGCATTCCTAAAAAGGGGGGAAGTCTCTTTCGAGGCGGCTCCTGACATCGGCAATTTTTAAAATGTAACGTAATGTTTACAAATTAAAAATACGCTGTCTGGTCAACGGGGCTTAAGTTTTCGAGCTAACGATGATTTGGAAAATCAGCTGACTGATTAAACATTGCAGCCTTTTTTTGCCCCCTTCCTATATCATCCCTAGGGTTGCCAGCCTCCAGGTGGGGCCTGGAGATATCCCAAGATACAGCTGATCTCCAGTCTACAGAGATCAGGGCCGCTGGAGAAAATGGCTGCTTTGGAAAGTAGATCCTTTTACATTATACCCCATTTACATCCCTCCCTTCCCCAAACCCCACCGCCTTCAGGGTCCACCTCCAAATCTCCACCCCCAAGCTTTGCCAATTTGGTGCTGACAACCCTATTTGGGTGGCGGGCTCTATGGCCTTGTACACCCACAAGGTCCCGCCCCTTCTCAGACCCTGCCCTCCCGAGATTCCACCAGCTCCTCAAATACCCAGGACGAATTTCCCAACCTGGAACTGGCAACTCTATGACATATCCTATAACAGGGCCTAGGAACGTTCATCTCCCTGTTTTTTATCTATGGCCTGCAATGTTCTCATTAACCAGAAGAGGGCAGCACGATGACACACAATTATTCTGCACACAGAAACCCACCAGACTCAAGATGACTTTTGTTTCTCAAGATTCCCAATCCTACATACTCAGAAGGGCTTCTGGACTACCTTCCCAGGTGGCAGCAGCATCAGCCCAGGTAGCCTTTCATCAGCTGCTGAAGATGACCCACGTTCAAAGGGGCCTTGCAGCTTCTACGTTTCTGCTGTCTCTGCCTTAGGGTTGTCAGACCCCCCCACCAAACAAGCCATAGAGTTTTGCCCAAAAACTAGAGCATCACCCACCCCTGACATCGGTGATGTGATGGTGTCACTTCCGCACATGTGGCAAAAAATCCAGGGAAGGAGCCTGGATCCTCCCACCGGCTGCCAGGTAGGACCTAGCAACCCTACTCTGCCTTTAAATACTGGCTAATGTGCCTTGGGGGTGGAGCTGCGGTGGCTCAAGTGGTTAGGACGCTGAACTGCAGGCTGTGGAAGGTCAGTAGTTCAGCAGTTCGAGACCCGAGTGTGTCGCATGACGGAGTGAGCTCCCGTCTCTAGTTCCAGCTCCTGCCCAACCTAGCAGTTCGAAAGCAAGAAATTGCAAGTAGATAAATAGGTACCACTTCGGTGGGAAGGGAACAGCGTTCCATGCACCTTGGTGTTCAGTCATGCCGGCCACATGACCACGGAAACGTCTTCGGACAGCGCTGGCTCTTCGGCTTTGAAATGGAGATGAGCACCGCAACACTAGAGTCAGACTCGACTGGCTTTCGAGCAAGGGAACCTTTACCTTTAATGTGCAGGATGGCCCAGGCAAGCCCGAGGTTGTTGTCAGCTCTTGGGAGCTAAGCAGGGTCAGCCCTGGTTGGTACTCGGATGAGAGACCACCAAGGAAGTCCAGGGTCGCTATGCAGAAGAAGGCAATGGCTAAACCACCCCTGAACATCTCTTGCCTTGAAAACCCCACAGGGTCCTCCTAAGGCACCTATGGCCTGACCACCATACCGTGGCCTTGGCCTGGATGGCGCAGGCTAGCCCAATCTGGTCAAATCTCAGCTGCTAAGCAAGATCAGCCTTGGTTAGTCCTTGTATGGGAGACCACCAAGGAAGCCCAGGTTGGCTACAGAGAGGCGGGCAATGGCAAACCCCCTCTGAACGTCCCTTGCTTGAACTCTGTGTTTGTGTGTTTTATGTGTCTCTATTTCAAACACTGTTTGGATTGTTCACTGCCTTGGAGACCCTAAGGTGGGTGGAAAGGCAGCAGACAGTTTTTTAAAAATACGCAAACTAATGAATGAATTGACCAGATGTCTGCATTGGGACTCAAACACCATGAATGAAGTCTGGATCCTGTCCCAGTCATCCTCCCGTGAATGCACCTTCTTCCTCAGTTGCATTTCTTTGTGGGCCATTTTTCCCTTTGTCTTTATGGTTCATAAATACACACGTTATATGCTTCCCAAAACTCTTCCCCACACGTTCCCTTGAACTGAATGGAAGCTGTCCTTGGGGCTGCCAAACTCAAGGTGAGGGCTGGAGTTCTTCCAGTATTACTCTTGATCCTCAGATTACAGGGATCACCCCTGGATGGAACAGTATCACATCCCTGCTGCGTTACCATTTGAGTGGAGATAATCTCCGGAGTACTTCCTGGTGAACTGGGTTTAAGACAAGCCATTTCGGGAGAACATGAGATCTTTTGGGAACGGCTGTTAGCTCGGCGTCAGAGCCCGCGTGCGCAAGCAGAAGGGGCCGGGTGCGAGCCTCGGCATCGCCACTTAAAACAAGTACCAAGAAAAACTCTTTCCTTCCTGAAGCCATGGGAAGTCACTGCCAGTCAGAGGAGACCATACTGGGGGAAAGGAACGGGCAGGCTGACTTGTATGGGTGCCAACACCAGGCTGGGAAATCCCTGGAGATTTAGAGGTGGAGCCAGGGGAGGGTGGGTGTGACGACCCCTTATCTGGGGAGGACTGGTTTCCCTTTAAAAGTGTTCTTTTTATTTTGTTCTACTGGGTATATCTGGCTGCCACCAGGAAATTTTAAGGATTTCCAAACCTTTATGCTTTTACTTTGGCTCTTTACTATTTCCTATACATTCAACTTTTCTGCTTTCTCTCTCCCTTTTTGGTGAACAACCGCCTAACTCTAATGGTAAGTGTGACGACCCCAGCACAGAACTGCTTGTCACTTTTCTTCATACACAGAACTTGACTCTTATATCACACACAAAACTGCTTCTCTCACAGACCTCAGAACAAACTAACTTAACAACTGTCTATCAAATGTCAAACCTGTAACTGTCACTCCTGACAGACAGACATATTCATCCACTCAGAACCACTTCCAAAACCCCTCCCCCTCTCTGTCAATCACCAATCACACCACTCTTGTCTCTTCAACCACTCTAATATATCTCAGCCATGCAACCAAACATTTAAAGACACACACACACATATAAAACAAGGAATCGCCACAGAGGGGTTTGAGGACAGAGCTCAGGGGAGATGTGATGTCTCCGAGTCCGCCCTCCCAAGCAGCCATCTTCTCTAAGGGAACTGATCTCTGTAGCCTAGAGATCAGTGGCAAGTCTGGGAGATCTCCAGGCCCTCCCAGGAGGTTGGCAACCCCACTTACTATACTCTTGCCCCAATGACTATTTCTGCTTTGAGAGAAGTCACAGCTAAGGGGGAGAGCACATACTTCTCATGCAGAAAGTTGCAGGTTCAGTTCCTGGCATCTCCAGTTGGAGGGAACGTTCTCCCTTCTACCACTTTCCCAGCCTCCCTGTTACTCAGCCCACACAGGCTGATGTTCATCCACGGCTACTTACCTGAAAGGCTCCCCCTGATGAGGCCGTGGGCAGGTTCCCAAGGGCACTTCCCGGAGACAGTGCAAAGCACGGGGAGGAAGAGGAAGAGGAGCTACTGAGATCTTCCTCAAAGGTGAAGGAATCCGGTGCCGCCGGAACTGCCTCTGGAAAGGAGACAGAGAGTGTGAGGCACAGCACCCCTGGCCCTCCCCTCAAGGGTTAATGTGAACAGGAGCGGGCCTGTTCCATCCTGCAGGTGTTACTAATTGGGCTCTTGGCCAACAGGGCTCTTATCATCTTCAAGGCCAGAGAGGGAAGGGTGATTGCGGTCTGTGTGACCAGAGGGGGAGAGCCCGGATGGATGAGGTAATCTTCTAGAGGCTTCTCCTGAGAACATGTCCTGATTGGATGTCATCCTCACCTGATGTTGCTGGGCCCCAAAAGTATAACTGTGTAAAGGCCCTGAAGAAGAGAGACTAGCTGCGATTTTGGTAGACAAAAGGCCTGAACTACGACCTGCTCGAATTGCAATTGCTAAGCAGTGTAGAGAACGCCTGAGCTTTGGCCTCTGATCTTTGAAGTTAAGGTTGGTGCCATCTCGCACAAATTCTTAAAAGTGTTAGGTGGTTAAGCTAGTTCTTCTTGTTTTCTTGCTGTGTGACTTTAGCGTGGCTACAGAATAAATGTTCAAACTGATAGAAATTGAAATAATCTTTTTTTAAAAATTAAACAGTCTGGTTACTTGTGTACAACTGCCCTGCAGACCTACAGGGTTCAACCTGGAACTCCTCGACAGAGAGAATATGCCTGGCTTTATGCTAGAACAGTGATGGCAAACCTTTTAGAGACCGAGTGCCCAAACTGCGACCCAAAACCCACTTATTTATCGCAAAGTGCCAACACGGCGATTTAACCTGAATACTGAGGTTTTACTTTAGAAAAAACAACTCATACATTAACTTAAGATGATCCAAACAAAGTAAGGAAAGCAATCCCAAATGCTTTCATTTACTTTAAATTATTTGGCAGAGAATTCGACATTTTAATGATGGTCTGGGCCTGGCTGGGGCGATGGCACGCGTGCCCACAGAGAGGGCTCTGAGTGCCACCTCTGGCACCCGTGCCATAGGTTCGCCACCACTGTGCTAGAAGATACAAGGGTAATGGGATACTTCTGAGAACCTTCAGCATACCCATAGCAGAGATACAAAGATGTCTAATCAATGGTCCATCTAGCCTCATTCTGCAACGGGGGATGGCTCTCCAAGGTTCCAGGCAAGGTTTCCAGGCCCAGTTATCCAAGAGCCCTTATTAACTGGAGATCAAACCTGGATTCTCCTCCATTCAAATCTAACACTGAGCTATGGAAGAATAGACTGGGATTAGACCGGGGTTAGACTGGGAGGAAGAGAGAGAATGCAATCTGATGAGGGTAGCAGTCCTAATAGCCCAGACAAGCCTGATCTTGTCAGAGCTCAAGAAGCTAAGCAGGGCTGGTACTCGGGATGGGAGGCCGCCAAAGAAAACAGGGGCTGCTACGCAGAGGAAAGCAATGGCAAACCATCTTTGCTCCTCTCTTGCCTTGAAAACCCCACGCGGCAGAACGTCATGGCGTCGCTGTGAGCCGCACACTTTACCTTTTCCACAGGACAGGGGCCTGAACCCGAGAGGCTCTTGTCAAAGAGTTGCCAAGGCGACCCCTGCCAGCTACCCTGTTTACGCACGTGTCGCTGAGGTTCCCATTTTGCAGATGGCAAGTCTAGGTCAAAGGTGGGACTCGCACCCGGCGGGCGGTGGCGGGAAACGCCGTCAAGTTGCCCTTCGTGGGGTTTTCAAGGAAAGAGACGTACAGAGGTGGTTTCCCATGGCCTGTCTCTGCACGGCAACCCTGGGCTTCACTGGTAGTCCCCCACTCGAGAGCTAACCAGGGCCGGCCCTGCGTAGCACCTGAGATCGGACGAGATCAGACTAGTCTGGGCCATCCAGGTCGGGGCCATGGCCCACTCAACCCTTTAGACCCTGTTTGGACTTGGCTCTGTCCTTCCGGGTCAGCCTCCCAGAGTGAAAGGCCCATTAGGAGGGCCCTTCCCTCCCACAGAGGATCCCTGCAGGTCTCTGCTTTCACCCTGTTGGGCAACGTGCCCCTTTCGGGTGCACTGAGGCATCCCAGGTCATTACCCGTCATGGCATCCTTGATGCCCGGATCCAGGGGGAGGATGTTTTTCTTCACCAGCTCAAGCGGTCCAGGGCGGTGCAGGATCTTCTCGCTCAGGTCTTCGGCCAGGCGAGCCTTCTTGTCCTGCACCTCGGAAGGGTTTCCGGGAGGTGCTGGAGCGGAAGAGAAACGGAACGGAAGTGTCTTTCTCAAACCGGACTGTTTGTTTTCAATTTGCTCAAGGCAGTTTTCCCGAAGCACGCGGGACCCTCATAATCCAACAACCAGAATGAAACAATCAACAAACAATCCCCAAACTAAGAGCCCCTTTTCGTGTACATTACGTTAGCTAATGAGCTCCAAAGAGAAGGTACCTTCCCCATTCACAGAGCCAGTTGGGTTTCCCCCCGAAGGTCTTTCTAAGCAAAGAAGTTCTACAGCCCGCCTCTTAAACATGGGGAGGGACGCGGCTTTCTTCCCCAGTTCTGGCAGAGGGTTCCAGACCAAGGGAGCCACAAGAGAGACACTCTTCTTTCAGGCTTCCGTGAAGCAAACTGACTAGGAAGATGAATGCTCACCAGCCCCTACTAGCTCGATCTTAACTGGTGTTCAGCTTGATAAGCAGTGAGACGGTCATAAGAACATAAGAGATGCCAATGTTGGATCAGGCCAAAGGCCCATCCAGTCCAACACTCTGTATCACACAGTGGCCAGAAATACCAGTGCCATCAGGAGGTCCACCAGTGGGGCCAGGACATTAGAAGCCCTCCCACTGTTGAGCCCCCCCCCAAGCGCCAAGAAGACAGAGCATCACTTGCCCCAGAGCCCCTATCTATACCTTGTGGCTAATAGCCACTGATGGACCTCTGCGCCATATGCTTATCTAATTCCCTTTTGAAGCCGTCCATGCTTGTAGCACCCACCACTTCCTGTGGCAGTGAATTCCAAGTGTTAATCACTCTTTGGGCGAAGAAGTACTTCCTTTTATCCGTTCTAACCCGACCGCTCAGCAGTTTCATGGAGTGCCCACGAGTTCTCGTATTGTGAAGCATGGGAGACTCAGATTATGTAAGGCTTTAGAAGCAAGTACCAGCAGCTTGAATTGAGCCTGGAAGCAAGCTGGTAATCCATATAGCTAGTAAAGGAATAGTTGGATATGTTCAGAGTGGCCATCAGTCGTTTCGCTCCCGTATTCCGTACCAGTTGAAACGTCTTCATGGGCCACCTTATAAACCTGGAGGGAACCTAATTCACTATTCTGTCTCTGACTGGAAGAAGCTTCAAACTGGGCATGATGGCTCTCAGTTCTTATGAGCAGGGGTGCTCAGAGGGTAGCCATGCTGGTCTGCAGTGGAATAGCTAAGATTCAAGTCCAGTAGTATCTTGGAGACGGACAAAATTGGTCATCAGGACCGTTGTCAAAGGAGACTAATCGTCATCAGGACCACTGACAAAGAAGCTGTCACTCTCGAAAGCTCCTACCCCCCAAATCCTATTTGCCTCACTGTCCACGAATGTGGAATCCTTAAAAAAAATAAATCTAAGCTAAGTGGAAATCAACACATCTTGTTGTGATGACGAGTCCCAGTCCCCAGAAAATTGACAATGGGAAGTGGAGCTCAGGACGAAAAAGGACGAGGACGAGGAGGAGATTGAATTTATACCGAGCGGCTTACAAACTCCTTTCCCCTCCCCTCCCCACAACAAACACCCTGTGAGGTAGGTGGGGCTGAGAGAGCTCTGACAGAGACGGCTCTTTTTCAAGGACAGCTGTGCCAGAACTATGGCTTGCCCAAGGTCATCCAGCAGGTGCAAGAGGAGGAGTGGGGAATCAAACTCGGTCCTCCCAGATTAGAGTCCGCGCACTTAACCACTACACCAAACAGTTGGACACCTTGGCATTCACATTAGCAGGACTCTGGATGTGGAATTTTGAGGCGGATAGGGGCAGGATCCATTCCCCCCACACACACACACAAACATCAGGCAAAGGCATCAACCTCTATGCCCTGTTCTTGGCCCACCAGGGTAACCTGTTGGCCATTGTGTGAGACAGGATGCTGGACTAGACAGACCACTGATGTGATCCAGCAAACTCATCTTATGTTCTTACATCATCTTCTGAGAGGATGCTGGACTAGATAGACCACTGATGTTCTTACATCAACTTCTTTCACCATGGGGAAAGCTGAAGGGAGCCAGGACCACCTGGCCTTTTAGGAGGGAACTAAGGGACTAAAGAAAGGGTTGGAGCCCAATGGGCCTGGCCCACTAGGCCTCTGAAAGCGGAATGGCTGAAGAGGGGCAGAACAGTGGAGGCAGGATCCAGAGTGTCTAAGTTTTATAACTGTATTTTAAGGAGATCTGTTGCTCTTCAAAGAGGGGGTTCAGAAGGTGTGCCTTACCTTCTGCCAACTGGCCCTTGGCAGCGCTGGTCTTGTGGGGCCGGGGAGAGGCTTTCAGCTTTGCAAAATCGTTGGCCTGAGGAGAAGCAGAGAGAAGGAAAGAAGCCCTTTGTTAGCATAACATAACAAGCATGGCCAGTGCTCCTAAGCCTCAGACAAGGATCTTCAGGTGAGTTGAAGAAATCACCGCCACCATTTCCTCGGAGCCTCCTACAGAAGCACCCAACCATGGCGTTCAAGCACCAGCTGCCTAGAGGGGCCCTTACAGCATTTCCACAAGTGATGCCAGACAGAGCAGTTGAACTTGGGACGCCACGGCTCTTAAATGTCACTGATACCATAGGAGAAGCAAGAGGAAGATATTAGATCTACATCCTGCTTCATACAGCTTTTTTATTGGAGATGTGAGAGGTTTTTATTCCAAAAAAAAAAGGGAAAGCTTGTTTTTAACATCATGAGTGAAATAGCCTACAGGGTTATCACTGGGGGAAATGGGAACTCATGGTGAAGTCGGGACTTCTAGTTCCCTGGAAAGGAAGCAGAGTTTAGCTTTAATTAGGAAGTATGGATGGATGTTGCGGATGCTGAGTGGGGTGCGCTCAAATCCCCCCACCCCCACAAGGGAGCAAGCACCACCAGATGGATACAGCCTAAAATACCAGCTGGGAGACTTGGAATGGAGGCCCAGTGCTCGAACACAGACTTTGCCTTCTGAAGGTCATGAGATCAATCCCCACTTAAAAGCATCTCGGATAGCGGGCCTTTCTCGGCTCAAGACCCTGGAGAGCTGCTGCCAGTCTGAGCAGGCTGGGCTGGGCTAGTTTGGACCAGTGGCGTGACTCAGTAAAAAGCAGCTTCATCTGAAACTAGAGGGTTAAAGCAGGAGTATTACCCACATGGCCCTTCCTCTGGACAGTGGGAGAGGGGTGGCATCACAAGGACAACACATACTTCAAATCTACATTTGCATTTTTAAATCAGTTTCGTGCTGCTGCGACGCCATCTTTCTCTGTGCTTGTTGGAATGTTGTTTGGAGAAGATTCTTTTAAAGCAGTGCAGTGGTGCAAGGACAGTGGAGCCGCCACAAAAGGGCAATAAACATATGCGGACGTGCAAAAGTATGCTAGCACTGTTGAGGTGTGAAAACTACACCCAATGTAGACTGCTTTTTTTAAAGATGGTGTCAGAAGCTTGGGACATCGGTGGGAAGGACAAATGCAGATTCGACCTAATAGACTGCAGGTGAGACAGCAGTCAGAGGTGGTAGCTGGTGCAGAAGGGGATACCCTGTTAAAAATCCTCCCTCACAGGGCTCTTTTTGTAGCAGGAACCCCTTTGCATATTACACGACACACCCCTAATGTAGCCAATCCTCCAAGCTCTTACAGTAGCCCCTGTAAGAAGAGCTCTGTAAGCTCTTGGAGGATTGGCTACATTAGGGTGTGTCGCCTAATATGCAAAGGAGTACCCTGCTCCGTGAACTGACCCGTTAAAAACAGCCGTGCTGGGGAAAGCCCTGTCCCTGCAGTGTCTCGTACTGACCTTGGGCCAGTACTGTCTCTCTCAGCCTAACCTACACAACAGGGTTGTGGCTGTGGGGATAAAATGGAGGAGGGGGGCATGAGATGGTAAGTCGCTGTGAGTCTCCTTTGGGGAGTGGAGCAGGGTGTAAATAAATGTCTATATATACCAATATTTATACCACATCCCAGGGGTACTCACCTTATTCTGACTCTGTGGCCCACTGGCCTGCGAGAAAGTTGCGAGGGGTTTGCTGAGCGCTGGGGAATCAATACAGGACAATTGTTAGCATGATCGCTGGCGTATATTTTCCATCTTAACGTCTGCTGACATATTCTCTGGCAGAACATATGTAAGAAACCCCCAAGGAAGAACCACCTCACACTGACAAAGAAGTGGTTTCCCATTGCATCAGATTGTGGACTGTATCATCAACCAGGCAGCCTGAGAAAAGTCACTGAGTCTCACGTTCAGTTCTACAAAATAAAGGGAGTATTTAAGGCTGCCTTTAATGAGGAATTTGATATCTCTCACACACAGAGTTTAATATTCCTGAGGTTCTCAGTGTTCTTTCTAAAAGACTTAAATTTCTAGTCCTTTACAGTGGTAGGAGAAAATTTAGAAACATGCAGGCCTGAAAAAATCTCTACAATCAGAAGTGGAAGAGACATTCTAATAGGTCCAGTGGGTTGCTCCGCGTAACTCCTTCTTTTTGTTCCAATGGCCCACCTACACCATGCCTCCAACCCCCGCCAGTGGATACTTATTATGGGGAGGGCTATAACAGCCCAGTGACAGTCTTTGTCTGCATAGGGTCCCAAAGTCAACCTCTTGGGTTAATAGCGCTTAACAGTGAAGGAAAGCTCCTCGGCCAGAGGTCTCTCTCCCAGTACCTGCTGCCTGACTTTTACCTGGACATGCCTGGAAATAAACTTACAGGCAAACCATGTGTTCTAGCACAGAGCTATGTGGCCCTTTGTCCTTGCATGCAGCCCCTGAAGAACTCAGCAGCACAGCCTCTATTAGCATAGGAAGCAGGGGTCATTTCCTGCAGGAGCGCACAGGAGTGGAGCTCCAGCAGTAAAGAGCCCAGGGGGCGGGCACATGCAACAAGCCCCACCCCCTGCTCCCAGCGGCCCTCAGTCAGAGCAAGAAGCAGCCAGGTAAGTTGCAGAGCCCCCCCAGCCCCCCCATCCCAAACAGTCCAGTGGCACCTTTAAGACCAGGTTTTATTCAGGTACAAGCTCTCCCTCCTCTGTGAGGACAGATCTACACGTCCCCGTCCCCCCAATAGCTAGCAATCCAAAACAGTCCAGTGGAACCTGAGCAGTGGGTGTTGCCTTCTGACACACTTCCGGTGATGTCAGAGGGTGTGGCATATGCAAATAAGTTATGCTAATGAGTTATGCTAATGAGCTCCTGCACCTCTTTTTCTTTAGCATGATCGCTGGCGTATATTTTCCATCTTAACGTCTGCTGACATATTCTCTGGCAGAACATATGTAAGAAACCCCCAAGGAAGAACTACCTCACACTGACAAAGAAGTGGTTTCCCATTGCATCAGATTGTGGACTGTATCATCCACCAGGCAGCCTGAGAAAAGTCACTGAGTCTCACGTTCAGTTCTACAAAATAAAGGGAGTATTTAAGGCTGCCTTTAATGAGGAATTTGATATCTCTCACACACAGAGTTTAATATTCCTGAGGTTCTCAGTGTTCTTTCTAAAAGACTTAAATTTCTAGTCCTTTACAGTGGTAGAAAAAAGTTTAGAAACACGCAGGCCTGAAAAAATCTCTACAATCAGAAGTGGAAGAGACATTCTAATAGGTCCAGTGGGTTGCTCCGCGTAACTCCTTCTTTTTGTTCCAATGGCCCACCTACACCATGCCTCCAACCCCCGCCAGTGGATACTTATTATGGGGAGGGCTATAACAGCCCAGTGACAGTCTTTGTCTGCATAGGGTCCCAAAGTCAACCTCTTGGGTTAATAGCGCTTAACAGTGAAGGAAAGCTCCTCGGCCAGAGGTCTCTCTCCCAGTACCTGCTGCCTGACTTTTACCTGGACATGCCTGGAAATAAACTTACAGGCAAACCATGTGTTCTAGCACAGAGCTATGTGGCCCTTTGTCCTTGCATGCAGCCCCTGAAGAACTCAGCAGCACAGCCTCTATTAGCATAGGAAGCAGGGGTCATTTCCTGCAGGAGCGCACAGGAGTGGAGCTCCAGCAGTAAAGAGCCCAGGGGGCGGGCACATGCAACAAGCCCCACCCCCTGCTCCCAGCGGCCCTCAGTCAGAGCAAGAAGCAGCCAGGTAAGTTGCAGAGCCCCCCCAGCCCCCCCATCCCAAACAGTCCAGGGGCACCTTTAAGACCAGGTTTTATTCAGGTACAAGCTCTCCCTCCTCTGTGAGGACAGATCTACACGTCCCCGTCCCCCCAATAGCTAGCAATCCAAAACAGTCCAGTGGAACCTGAGCAGTGGGTGTTGCCTTCTGACACACTTCCGGTGATGTCAGAGGGTGTGGCATATGCAAATAAGTTATGCTAATGAGTTATGCTAATGAGCTCCTGCACCTCTTTTTCTATGAAATGACCCCTGATAGGAAGCAATGGGATGGGCTGCATCTGTGACTTAAGGCATCTTCTGATATCCTCACAGGCATAAAACCGAATATTTGACGTACCGGCTTCCCATTAAAACACACCCTTTAGCTGAACGCGATACTCCTTATTAGATCTCTGTAGGCTGTCTCTCAAACACCCTTTAAAAAGGCTGCCACAGAACCCACCTTTAAAAAAACCCAACAACCTCAAAACAAGAATTCTCCATGCCTTCCGTTTTTGACTGACAAACAGAAACGCAACAGACTTTCTCCCTGCATGGACATGCTTTAGCCAAGGGATCTGGGCCTGTTACTCTGCCGTCGAAGGTCTGTAAAGGAGGAGGCAGTCCTGCTTCAGATCTGTCCCTGACCTTTTTGGCATTGCCATAAAGAGAGAAATGATTTCTCCCCCCACCCCTAAATATGGTAGATGTTCCATAAGGTCCGTGTTTTTGGTTCTGGAGCAGTTTAGTCTAACTAGAAGATGGTAAACAATGCCATTTTATGTTCTCGAAGGCTTTCACAGCTGGAGTTCATTAGTTGTAGATTTTCCGGGGCTGTATGGCCATAGTCTTGGGATTGTAGTACCTGACGTTTCGCCAGCAGCTGTGACTAGCATCCTCAGAGGTATAACACAGAAAGATGGAGTACTCTCTGTGTCAAGGTGAGAAGAAAAATGGTAGGCAGATGATTTATATCTACTCAGGAAGGTGGGGTAGGGCTGAGTCATTATCTTGTAGGAGTTTCCCAGGCTGTGACATGCTAATGGAGGAGCTTTCCTGAGGAGGTTCTTTTGCATATGGAATGGCTGTTGAAATTCTAATCTTATCTGTAGTGCTGTTTTAAGATGCAGAGCATTTTGTGTTTTTTTTCAGGACAGGAAACCGTGCCCTATTTATTTTTAAGCTCTCTTCTTTCCTGTTGAAATTGTGTTTATGGTTATGAATTCCAATGGCTTCCCTGTGTCATCTGACATGGTAACTGGATGTGTCGTCCAGCATTTCAGTGTCTTGGAATAAGATACTGTGTCCTGGTTGAGTTAGGCTATGTTCAGCCACTGCTGATTTTTAGACACGTTAACTATTCAGTTGCCTTCAGGCCCCCAAACTGTAATCTACTTATGATAAGGTACTAGTACTGCAGCAGGGGAAGCAATGTTTACCAAATATTGTGGGGTGCAGACAAGTCTGTCAAAGGCAGTATAACTCAGAGACAATGTGGCAGCTGATTGCAATAGTAACAGGAATGACATCTCTGAAATCCAGCAGCAGGTGCTAAAAGACCCCCCCAACTCTTCTTGCCAGTATAAGACATACATCACCTGGAAGGAGGTGGTGTTCAGAGAGCTGCTCTTGGGATCGACGGTGTTGCATTCGGAGCTGGAGAACTGTGAAGAGGAGGGGAAAGGTTAGGTTAAGGCTATTGGATTTATTCCTATCCGTAACCAGACAACTAAAAAATCAGGAAGGAAAATACTGCTTGTCAATTCCAAAATCAGAATCTGCAAACTGTTACACACACACACACACACACACACACACCAGGCATTTGTAGGAATGAACATCCAATTTAAGATTAAAACCAAAACATCACCTGACAGAAAACAGCAAGCTAAAAAGAAATTAGAAATACCTACGACAGAGAAAGAACCTCAGATTTTTTAATGATCTTGAACTAGGAGTGACCCAGGATAGGAACAAACCCTTTCCCATTCAGGATCGTTAAATACTGACTGGATCCAGAGTCAAAAGACATTCACAACAACTTTCAAGGCACACACGCATTGTAAACTGATTTAATTGGTATTCTCTGCCTTTTGCACCCAAGCAGAGAATTCTGTAATTGTACTTTTATAAGAGTACTGAGTGTAAGAAGGTCGCTCTCCCCTGGAAAAGTGAGTTGTGAAGCTTCCTCGCCTGGTCTATGAGTACATTCAGGCTACAAACTTCAGTTCATTTTACTAGGCCATAACCTGTCCTCTAGAGGCCTTATAACCTGAATCTCCGAGGAAGTCTAACGGTCCAAACCTTGAGCAGAATTCTCAACATTCGTACAAAGCTATAATGAGGGAGGGGGAAGCCGTGGCAGTCACAGTAATTTATGTTTTTTGGCCCAGGGACGATGACAACTGGCTGGGCCTCACTGTTCTCACTCACTGCCAGTTCTGGAATGGAAAGTGGGCTGGCTGAACTAGGCCCAAAACAATGAGAGACCTCTTTTGCTGAGCACACAGTAAGGACAGAGGCCTTATCTGAAGGGACAGAATAGGCGACAAAGGCCCCTCACTATGCCAGAAGCCTCCATTTGCTTTGTTGTGCTGCTTTGAAAAGAAAAGCGGTCTGACAGCTCTCTGAATGTATTGCGTGCAGAGCAGGCCCAGCCCCAGGACAATGGCTCCAGGGAGTCACCTTGTCTAAGGAAGAGCAAGACGGGGTGGGCCCTCACCGCCATCCCACACCAGGCACGTCATACCTTTGGAGGGTGGGACTGCACCAAGCGTTTCTATTCCTGTGCCCCCTTTTCTCCTGCCCGCCCGCCCGCCTGGGCATTTGTCCCGTTGTCAGCAGCAGCTGGGGTGACGCCATTAGCTATTTATTTGGAGGGATGGAAATACAAGATGCCCCCAACTCCCAGGCCAGCGGCTGCAAGAGCCCTTTGGCTGTCCAAGATGGAGGCTCTTTCACACAGGAGTTCTGCTGCAGACACCTTTGGGGGAACTGTAGCCTTTCCCAGCTTCTGCGTGCCCGCGTGCCTCTCTTTGTCACATGAATAGATAACATTTTTGCTAGGGATGTCAGCTAAGACAGAAATCCTAATCCAGACTCCTACCCAGGTCTATTCAGCAGAACTTACTCTCAGGAAAGCGTGCTTACAACTGCACTGAAAGGATGTTGATCAAAACATTTGCTTTTCAATCGATACATCAATTCATTTCAGATGTTTTTAGATACAGATTTGTTTCACTCATTGAATTTAAATACATTTGCTTCGAAACTTCGGGTGGTCCTTTACTGGGGGCCAGGTAAGATTTAAAAACAGGTTTAAAAGAACAAAGGCTTACAGGAGCCCAGCAGAACTGAAATATCCACAGAATTAAACAGGGATACACCTGTAGCTTTCAGCTTGACTCTTCCTTCAGGCCCTTACCGTTAAAAAGACCCTCTCCCCAATTAATCATTGATAATTATTTAAATCGACAGGTCTAATTTTTATATATACACATGAAATATGTTATGAAGAAGCCTAAAAATGAAAAAGTGTAATGTGTGGCAGATGTATTGGTCTATTACATTTCCATCCTCCAAGGGTGGCATCTAAGGTTTATTATTCCTCCATTGTATCCATGCAACAACCCTGTGAGGTAGGTTAGGCTGACAAATGACTGGCCCAAGGTCACTCAGCTTTATTATGGCTACCATAGTTTGAAAAACCAAAAAGAGGACATATTTCCCAGCTGACTACTTCCAACAACTGATCACTATGATAAGTCTCATTCTAAATATCCCTACTATTTAAGCAGAAGCTTGCCTCCACTGGGGGGACTATATGGCAAAACAGGCTCAGTCTCCCAACCCAAAAAGAGGTCATTTTCACTAGTTTTTTAAAAGCACCCAAGAAGGGTGCAGAAGAGGATGTGTCCTCTTAAAAGAGAGACATCTGGTAACCAGTGTTCCCTCTAAGCTGAGTTAGTGTGAGCCAGCTCACAGTTTTTTAGCCTCCGGCTCACACATTTATGTCTTAGCTCAGGAAGGATGGCTCCAGAGCAAACTAATTTATGCAGTAGCCAAATCACCTGCTCACAAGTTTAATGCCAGTAGCTCACAAAGTAGAATTTTTGCTCACAGGACTCCACAGCTTAGAGGGAACATTGCTGGTAACCCTAGCTTTATGGTTGAAGGGAGATGTTATATTTATTGCTAAGGGAGGTTATTCTTGAGAGAAGCGTGTGGTACCCTCCTCCCTTCAAAAAGCCCCTGAAAGCCTCCAAGGAATATCTGTTACATTGTAGTACACTATGGGCAGCTTGGTCAGTTTGGTGTAGTGGTTAGGAACACGGACTCTAATCTGGGAGAACCGGGTTTGATTCCCCCACTCTTCCACATGCAGCTGCTGGTGTGACCTTGGGACAGTTACAAGTTATTTCAGAGCTGTTCTCTCACAAGCAGTTCTCAAAAGAGCTCTCTCAGCCCCACTTACCTCACAGGGTGTCTATTGTGGGGAGGGGAAGGGAAAGGAGATTGTAGGCCACTCTGAGACTCCTTCAGGTAGTGAAGGGCGGGATATAAATCCAATCTCTTCTTCTTTATTGAACAGATTGGGCCACAGCAAAATGGCTGCTAGATTTACAATGTGCCCATCATTCACGCTGGCCAGACCAGCCTTGTTTTTAGCTTTGGCGAGATCACTTGGTGACCCTCTCTTTCTCGCATCACTGGCCTTCCCTTCCTGTTGCTTCCGTTTCACCACCCAGCTTGCTTTTTCCTGCCATCTCTTACCACCAGTGCTTCTCCTATTCAGAGAAAGGCAGCACCATTTCATAAGCCTGGCATATGCGTGCTGTGATGTGTGTGTAAGTAACAGAGACAGAGAGAATGCACATGCGCTGTCACATTAGAGCCAGATAGTGTTTCTCTTGGGCTGGCCAGCAAGCAGAGAAGCTGCAAATTGCTTGGCTTTGCAACGCCAAAGACAACCTCAAACGTACCATTTTTTTTCAGTCTCCTAATTTAAAGGCACAAGCAACAGGGCTGATCCACTCTCTGTTCTGCTGGGGCTGAAAAAAAGCTACTGCATAAGAAGCCCCATTTGGGGCCAGTTGCCAGAACCGAACTCTGCATGTGGTCAGAGGTGTTCAGCTGAAGGTGCTGGAACTTTTGAAAATGGGTGGGTGGTGGGTGTGCAAATCTACCCCCATTACATGACCCAATTATTTCAAAGCACCTTCAAAGGGGTGTTCATAATGCCCAGGGGTGACCTTATACCCTCTCCCCATTGGGCCCTGCAGAGCAGCTCTGTCCTCATAGCCTAACGTGGTGGTGAATGAATGCGTATCTGATTCATCAAAGGACAAGTTGTCAAGGCCAGCGTTTAACATGACGCAACAGGAATTGGCTCCCTCAGGCAGGCTGCAGATTTGCAGGGGTGGGGGGAGGCTTTTCCCTGTTGCAGCCCTGCAAGAGTGAACATGCTTAAGATGGCCCGTATGGGAGCCCCTCCCTCTGATTTGTAGGCCCTACACCGACCCACACAAATAATGGGTAGGTGTACATGCTCCAAAAACAAGTATGCACCATATGAAGGTTTTCCTGCAAAAAATGGTGACCGTCTTACTATGAAGCAAGGTTAGGGCGGCCTACAGCAGTGGCTTCTGGGTGCTATGGAGGGGTAGTGGCCATGGACAGATCTGACCCTTGGGGCACAATAGACAGCAAAGATCTCTTGCACAGGTCAAAGAGCATGACTCTACATACCTCTTTGACCCTCCGCACATCTGGCAGAAGCAGAGAGAATTACCCAAATCAAGCCAATGCATGACAATCAATGTAATTTGCATAATTTATATATGCAGTTAAGTAAATTGACATAGATCTGCTTATTCATATAATTCAATTTTCTTTGCACAGTTAGTACTGAGTTATTTTCTTACAGACAGGACAGTCAGGCTGATAATAACTGATGGTCAAATAGTCACATTTTAAAAACATTTATTAAAACAAAGCATAATTTAATCATTGAGAGGTTTAGGGTTAGGGCTAACAGCAAACACAAATTATGGAGCTGTTACTGTTTATAATGAAATTAACTTTATAAAATAAAGTAACGAGTTCTTATAACTTTTGACAACCTTAGGTAAGGTGTCTATAAATGTGAACAATGCATTAATAGTTCTTCTAATTGGCTTTTATTCTAGAAATAATAATAATATAACACCTGACATCACAATTTAGGGGGGGAAATGAGAAATGGGGTTTGGCTCATTGACACGGCAATCCCAGGAGACAGCAGAATAGAAAAGAAAGAACAGGAGAAGATCACAAATACCAAGACCTTCAAACACAGTTAAAACGTCTTTGGGAGAAGAAGGTTACTATTGTTCCAGTTGTCAATGGAGCCTTTGGAGCGGTGCCTAGAAGTTTCAAGAAACACCTGGACATTCTTTATTGTCTGCTTCTACATTTGAAATATGTAATACATTTGATTTTACTTGTTGTATGTAACAACTGATAATATCTGACAAACCTGACGAATCTATATTTCTCCCCTACCCTTTCTTCCCTTCTGTATCCTACCTTTTAAAAAAGAAAATAATAATAATAATATTAAAAAGAAACACCTGGACATTCTAGTCATTGAGCAGATAACACCGGCTCAGCTCCAGAAGACAGTGTTACTTGGAACAGCAAGAATCCTGCAAAGATACATCTGCAGTTCCCAAGAACTTGGCTAGATCTCGAATTGCAGAACACCATCTACCAGCCAAATATATGACAATAATAATAGTAATAGTAATAATACTAATACAGCAATAAGCTCATTACAAGTTATGTGAAATATTACAAACCCCAAAGCCATGCTGAGTTTGTACTTACCAGAGCGGAATTTGCTCCGGATAAGCATAGATCGCTCAGAAGCAAGGAGCGTCATCTTTGGGGTTCCTGTAGTTTCAAACCCAAATCTGAGGGAGGCCCCATTTACATTCAACAGGGGGGGAAAAGGGAAACAAAGAGAAGATGAGCAAAAGAAGCAGCAACTGTGCCCACCCTTCTCAAAGAATCCAGCAGGAAATCCTTTCTGGCAACAGTCCAAGGCTTTTAAGAGCTATGTGACAGGCAGAAACTCAACAGGTAGAGCACCTCTCAGGAGGAATATATACTTAGGTGGAAGGATAGTAGATTGTGGCTAGAGGACTGGACTAGGGCCGGGGAGACCTTGAGGGTGGATCCTGCCACTTTCCCCCCTCTATCTTACCTGATACCTTTTCCCGGCTGTCCCCTTGTGTGGCTTTTACGCACACAGGTCCCATAATTCCTGGCACAGCATTTCTGGTGGCCTAAAGGGGCCCTTCCTCCCTCTTTCATTCAACCCCAGGAAGCTGACTGGGTGACCTAGGCCCAATCACTCTCTCCGAGTAACCTGCCTCGCAGGGCTGTTGTGACGGAAGAACCCTGCCTTTCTGCCCCACACTCTTTGGGGAGAAAGAGCAGGATAAAAGGTGAGCGATGGGCACAGGTAGGCCTGCTTCACCCGCTCAATGCCTGCCTGTTGAGCAGCTGTTACAAGCACAGGAGGAGCAGCACTGCTTGGGAGGGGCAACTCTGGTTCCCTCCCCCCCCCCAGCAGGCCCCCCATCTCCCTTCCTCCGGGAGGGCCCGGGAGCCCCGCAACCCACCGCAGCTCCTCTAAGGGGCCCCGCTCACCTCTGCCTGCCTTTCGTCCTGCCGGCTCCCCTCCCCACCCCAGAGGCCAACCCCCTTCTCCCCCCCCAGGCTCACCGGAATGGAGGCGAGAGAGAGCTCCCCCGGCCGCTGGGCTCTGGGAATCGCTGGCCTTGCCGCCCGTCCGCGGCCCCGCTTCCCCCGACGGCTTCTCTGGGAGGGTGTGCCGGCCTCTCCGACGGGGAGGGCTGTCCTTCTCTCCCTCGCTGCCCGCGCCCAGGTGAGGATGGCAGACGGAGGAGCCGAGCGCAGGGAGCTCCGGAGAGGGCTGGGCCGAGGGCTTTGCCCCCTGCCTGGGGGTCAGACGCCACCATGCCCCCCTCCCCGGCCCCGGGCAGCTGGGACGTCCCCGCGCCTCTGCCATGCTCGCCGCCCCTCCCCACGGGGGCCACCTGCCGCGACACCCGACACCCGGAACGCGCTGCTGCTGGCTCAGCAGGGCAGCCCCCCGCCCTCCGCGGCAGCAGCAGATCCCAGAGCTCCGCCTGCCGGCCCACCAGACCCCGCGCCCTGCGGCCCGGGGGACCCAGGAGTCCGGGCTCCGGGAAGCCCTCGGTGCCGTCCACGGCGCTGGGTCTCAGCCGGCTTTCCCGGCTGGGGAAGCCACGGTCTCTAGCCTGTTTGGTGTAGTGGTTAAGTGCGCGGACTCTAATCTGGGAGAACCGGGTTTGAATCCCCACTCCTCCACTTGCACCTGGCTGGATGACCTTGGCCAAGCCATAGTTCTGATAAGAGCTGTTCTTGAAAAAGAGCAGTTTCTGTCAGAGTTCTCTCAGCCCCACCCACCTCACA
>NW_015168053.1:99158-107296 GCF_001447785.1 Gekko japonicus
CTATCGTTTCCCTCTCATGCTCTTCCAACGGACAAACATTTATGTACTCCAGATAGGGTTGCCAGGTCTGGGTTGGAAAATACCTGCAGACTTTGGGGGTGGAGCCAGGAGAGGGCAGGGTTTGGGGAGGGGAGGGGCCTCAGCATGGTGCCATAGAGTCCACCCTTCAAAGCAGCCATTTTCTCCAGGGGAGCTGATCTCTGTCGGCTGGGGATCAGTGGTAAAAGCGGGACATCCCCAGGCCCCACCTGGAGGCTGGCAACCCTAGAGAAGGACCCTTGGGCAGAGGTTAGCAAGGGGCCGCAACCCACATCCCACGGCCACTGGCCACTCCACAGTGTCTTTTTGCCCTGCAGTTCAAATTGGAATTTAAGTTGCATCGCCTGTAGATAGAGGCAGAGATTCCGCCACCGCCCAAACACCGGGGGACCCCCAGAGCCCTGCCCCCCAACTTTCTGAGCTCCAGCTCCCGCCATCCCTGAGGAGAGACGCCACTCCACTTCCGGGAGCAGCACAGCAGCTTCTGCCCCAACTGCTTTCCATGGGGAGTCAACTTCTGCCCCACTTTTCAGCACCCTAATGCCTCAGCCCCCCCCCCCCCCCGCCTTGCCAGGGCCCCAGCCCCACCTGTTGTCTCCTGCAGAGAGCCCCGGGCCATCTGAGAAGGACCCTTGGGCAGAGGCTAGCACATCCCACATCCCAGGCCCACTGGCCACTCCACGGTGTTTTTTTGCCCTGCAGTCCAAATTGGAATTTAAATTGCATCGCCTGTAGATAGAGGCAGAGATTTAAAGCTTCCATGGCAAGGCGGGGATTCAGTCTCTGGCAGTCCAGCACTCTCCACCATTGTGCCATACTGGCTTAAACCGATGAGTGGGTCGGTGGGTCGGTGGGCCTAAAGGCCTGTGGTGCCCTTGGAACAGTGGCCTGAGCAAAGCCCGTGCAGCTCTGGAGGAGCACTGCTCCGAGCCATTTGAACCAGCCGTTTGGATACCGGCAGTTCCCTTGGCTGGGGTGAGGGTCAGGGCCGGCCCCAGCTTATTTTGCACCCTAGCCGAGGATCCCTTCTGGCGCCCCCCCGTGCACCAGATTCAGCAAAAGAGCTTCCCCGGCTGCGGAAATGCAGGACTTTTGGCGGCTGGGGGGCTTTTGGCGGGGGCGGCAGTTGCAATTTGGCACCTCTAAGGGCCGGCCTGCTCTAGGCGAACGCCTAGTTCGCCTAGTGAGCGAGCCGGCCCAGGTGAGGGTTGAAGGCCACCTGCCTCTGTCCGCACATGCCTAGAGGCACTCTCTTTGTCTTTCTTGCCTGGGGCCTCACCAGAAGTCTCTGGTTATATTTATCAGTCAGGAAATGGTATCCTGGCAGGACGCTGGGCGCAGGCATTCCCAGCCTTTGTCATTATCCCAGGTAGCCTGAAAGGCCAACTCCGCGGTCCCTGGCGCAGATGTCTTCTCAAGCCAGACCCTGAGTGACTGAGGTGGGCGCTCGCTGGGTCCCCTTTGCCCTTTCCCCACGGCTGCTGTCGGGCCACAGGGAGCGTTTCTTCACACAACAGGTGTCACCTGTTGCCAGCCGTCCAAGGCTCGCGCTGGATTTCACTGACGCGGCGGATCAGGTTCTGACCAGAGTATTTAAAGTCAGACATGCTCCCTTGGCCTTGCCCCCTGCTTCGAGCCCTGCCCCCTTGGCACCACCCCCATCCCACCTTCCTCTGGAGCCCAACCAGAGGGAAATGGGTGTGTGTGTGTGAGAGAGAGGCTGAAAAGGCAGACATGTTCTAAATTGTGCATGTTTGAGTCTGCCTGGAGAAGTTTAAGCAGATTAAGTGTCGCTAGAGAAACAACACTGACCCCTCCTGGTGGGTGTGAGAAAGACTTACCCCCACCACCACTGGGATGCCGGTAGGGCAGAAAAAGTGAGCTAAGCGGAATCAGCATATAGTGCAGGACAGAATATTATGGGTGTCGGGTGTGTGAATGCCAGAGAGAGATTGTTTCTATGTGCCAGTGTTTAAAACACTGGCTTTCTGTGAGACACGCTATGTCTCATGAGACTTTTTGAACTCACAGATACTCAATATAAATCCCTACTTTTCCTCCTCTAAAATTCACACAAGTAGGGCCCTGATCCTTCCTACTCACGGCTTGTCTGCACTTAAAAGTGAAAAATGGTAACCTCTGGGTGCATACCATTATCACTCCAGGAACTTGGGTATGTGTGCAATGCGTTTGTCTGGAAAGGAGGGTGGGTGGCTTGCGATTCGTGTCTTTTAAGTATGTTTTCCTTGCTCCTCTGCAGTCTCCCGAGTTCTGGATTCTCATGGCCTGGCAGCAAAACCCCTTGGACTGCTCCAAAACCAGCCTCTGGGTCTGATCTCTTTTGCTGGGAGCACTACACAGTGGTGGTGGTGGTAGTGGGCTGGATGAGCTCATAGGTCTTTCCCAGGCTCAGATTTCAAAGATTAATTCCAGGAGCAGCCGTGGGCTTGACGCAGTCGACAAAGATAGCACTTGTGGTCTGGGACAATGGAAAGAGGCACGTCCCAGAGACACCAAAGGCCTATATGGAAGACACCAGTAGTCCCAGCTCCCAACCCCCATGCATCAGGGCATTTCACAGTCCCATACAGGCAATGTGCACCAAATCAGCGCACACTAACAGAGACGAGTGTAGCCAGTTCTATCCCTCTCCTTCAATATCCTCTTGTCCTGCCTCTGGCAGCTGCTCCTGCTTTCTGAGAATTATGTGTAGAATTTGGAAGCTTCCTTTACATTGAGATGCTCTGTCCAGTTTCTCAGTCTCAGTGAATAATTTTATTGGGGTGAGGAAAAGAATACATTGTTTGTGACAAACAGTGTGAACTGGGGCCCGAAAGAGCAGCCGAGTGTGAGGTGGGAAAAATGCTGTAGTCTCTCAAATAAGCAGCTGACATCAGATGACAAAGAGCTGAGGTGGTAACAGCAAACGGTGGCCAGTTTTCCCCCCTGACCTTGGACATGGTAAATGACCTTTGAACTTCAGGGCAACCCCATATCAGGTAAACGGAATGGTTTGAGGTTCTTCCGCCTCTTCCAAAACCCACTGGGGGGAAACGTTCTGACAAGGGCTTCCTGAGGACCTGAAACCATCTTGAGTGTGGGTGCCGTTCCTTCCTTCTCATTGGCTGGAATCCAGACCATAGACTGCTCTTTGGTTGGCTGGGAGGGATTCACGCTCCAGCTCCCACAGGAAGCGACGCAGACGTACAAGTTGCCGATGGAGGCCGTCGTCAGACACGGGCTCCGAGAGACGCAAGCGGAAACCGTCGCAGGGAAGAATCAGGGGCGGGTGGTCGGTGAAACTCTCAAATATATCGCCTGGGGTGTAGGAGAGAAGAACCAGAGAGCCAGCACTTGGTTTATAAAAATTGAAGTCAGAGTCACAATTAGATTTTTCAGCATTCTGAGCAGACTTAAACATTTGTTCCCAGAAAATAAAAATACAATTAGAATTCTGGAACTCTCCATTTTCTCAGACTTTGCTGTCCTGGGCAGCTACACCAGTAGCTCTACCCTCTTTTTACCCTAGCGACACCCTCCAGTAAGTGCTACAGGAGGTGTTAGGAGCCCATTTTTGCAAAAGGCACCAAATGCTTTCAGTATTGCTTCACTTGTTGGGGTGGGAGAGAGATGGTGGAGCTCAAAGGGGAAAGCAAGGGAACAGGGTTGGAATAGAGAGGGGAGTCTTTCCCAGCAGGGGAGAATGCAGTGGCGGGGAATGTGGTAACATCCTTACACCCCAAGACTGATGCCAAAGTTCACAATCTAAAAGGGATAATTTTGGGGTACTGTTTGCTGGCTGGTGGGAGGGGAGGGAGAGAAAGAGAAGTGGGTATGGGTCACTTCTCAGGCACAGAATCAGCCAGTGACACAGGAACACAGATGACCCTGGCCAGTCAAGGACAAAAGGCAGGCAATATCACACATTACCTAAAGTCACACCTAAATCAACAGAGAGCTGCAGGATGCCAAAGTGTAGAAATGTAGAGATGCAGACAGGAAGGGAATGAGGGTCTGCAAAGAGGGAGACACAAGGGGGATGAGCGCGTGGAAGAAGGGGTCCATTTTCTCTTGGCCGTTTTAGATAACAAGAAGGAAGGAATCCGTTGTCTTCAGAAAGCGGCCATTACTACGTGGTGCTAAAATCGAGAAGTGGGAAACCCCAGACGCTAACACCAAGGTAGTAGATGAGTTCTAATGGCTTGCAAGTTCAAGAAGTGAACAGCCTATCTATATTTACCTCTGCCAGGGATATTTAAGATTCAAAAACAAAGTTCTGCATTTATATCACCTTTTCTTTGATCCTTGCTCAGCCTGTTGTGTTTACTTACGCTGTGCGTATTTTTTATTTTCTTATTAGATTTCTTTACATTTTTAATGCTCCTGGTCTGATCTCTGTGATGCTTCTTAAAACTCTTGTCCAGTCCATGCTTATCCGTAGAGAAGGGGGAGGAGAGAGAGATTTACCCTACCCTCCTAAAACGTGGAACTAACCTCTGTAGCAAGTGCAAAGGAGAGGGAGACTCGAACTCAGGCAGGATTCCTAAAAAAGGACTGCTTAATTGGTGGTAGTGATGCCCAGAGAGAGCAAGAAACTAGGGAGCAGAGGAAGAGAAGTCTCACTGGGGCAGGTGACCAGGGATGGCTACAGAACTTCCTCACGCCCATATTGGCAGAAACAAGTGCTTGTGGGACCGTATCCCTACAGAAGGAAAATTTCACCTGTTGAATTTCTGTCTGCCACATGGCTATCAAAGGCACAGATCCCCTGCCAGAAATAAAACCAGTGGCAACTATAAGGGGTGGGGTGACAAAGATCATGTGGGTTTGGGAACAAGGGGTTTCCACACTCACTGTGTGCAATTTCGTCTCTCTCCTCTTCCGGCGGGTCCCAGCACTCAGGGGCCGGGCGGCCTGGCCCCAGTTGATAATTCCTGAGCACATGCTGGAGCTGGGCTGGCAGCAGGGCTGAATAGTCGTTTTTCAGGCGGGACCAAGATGACTGCGTACAAGCAGAACACAGGAGAGCAGTTAGCAAAAACATCCCAACCCAGCCCTTCGAGCTGACATGTCTGCCTCCCTCATCCAGACGCTGTGCTTTCTGTCCCAGAAGCAGAAAGCAGGGCTGACACCCAATTCAAAGAACATACTCGATTAAGCATGTGAAGTTTTACTTGAGTGGTACCTATTTATCTACTTGCAATTTCTTACTTTTGAACTGCTAGGTTGGCAGGAGCTGGAACTAGAGACGGGAACTCACTCGGTCATGCGGCACTCAGGTCTCGAACTGCTGAACTACCGACCTTCCACAGCCTGCAGTTCAGCGTCTTAACCACTTGAGCCACCGCAGCTCCAAATAAAACATACACAAGGTTAAAAGAAATAGACCAAATATCCGACTCTTAAAGCTTATTACATACAACCTGAGTCATTTCTGCACCAAGCAACTTGAATTCCGCAACCTGAACAATTTCTGCCAACCTATATTCTCTATTTGCATAATTTACTCAGCGGCTGCTAAGCATGGGTAAAGACAAGGGACAGGTAATGGAACCTAGCACATTCATGTGCATGCCTCTGAGATTTCATCAGAAATTGCACATGCTCTTTCAAGCCCATCAGCACAGCCATGAGAGCTAGAAACTTAAAAAAAAAATGACTCTCAGATACCCAGATTCCTCAGCTTGGAGCCCAATAACAAAACCATCACTTAAATGAAATAACGGAAATACGCAGGTCTCTGTACTAACAGGGCTCTGATTCCTTGGGTCCCAGCACAAACTTGCAATAGCCACTACTATCTGCTCCAAGACATCCAATGTCACGTTCCATGAGGGGGGGGGGATGGGACTCTAATTTACTTTTTATATGAACTAGAAGACAGATCCAGACCACCCTTCCCTTATCAGCTCCAGTAAAGTGTACCTGTTTTGCTTTTAGGGTTGCCAAGTCCAGGTTGGAAAATTACTGAAGATCTTGGGGTGGAGCCTGGGGAATGTGGGGTTTAGGGAGGGGAGGGACCTCAGTGGGGTATAAGACCGCACAGTCCATCCCCCAAAGCTGCCATTTTCTCCAGGGGAACTGATCTCGGTCATCTGGAAATCAACAGTAATTCTGGGAGAACCCCTGGAGGTTGCCAACCTTATTTCCTGTCCACATCTGGGCTCCCCTGATGCCAAAACGCAAAGTGTCAAATAAAATGATGAATTAAGAAAATAAATAAAAAGGACTGCCAACACATTCTCCTTAGGGCTCTGATTCCTTGGGTCCCAGCACAAACTTGCAATAGCCACTACTATCTGCTCCAAGACATCCAATGTCACGTTCCATGAGGGGGGGGGGATGGGACTCTAATTTACTTTTTATATGAACTAGAAGACAGATCCAGACCACCCTTCCCTTATCAGCTCCAGTAAAGTGTACCTGTTTTGCTTTTAGGGTTGCCAAGTCCAGGTTGGAAAATTACTGAAGATCTTGGGGTGGAGCTTGGGGGAATGTGGGGTTTGGGGAGGGGAGGGACCTCAGTGGGGTATAAGACTGCACAGTCCATCCCCCAAAGCTGCCATTTTCTCCAGGGGAACTGATCTCGGTCATCTGGAAATCAACAGTAATTCTGGGAGATCCCCTGGAGGTTGCCAACCTTATTTCCTATCCACATCTGGGCTCCCCTGATGCCAAAATGCAAAGTGTCAAATAAAATGATGAATTAATAAAATACATAAAAAGGACTGCCAACACATTCTCCTTTCATCAGACCCTTGAACTGTGTGCTTCAGGAGGAAAAAGGGCAGCAAACACCCACGACCTATGCTCTCGCCCGAGCCAGCTGTTTCCACATCTGGGCCCTTCAAGGCCCGGGAAGGCAAAGACCTATTGTTCACCTGCAGCAGGCTGCTTTTGGGCACACACAGCAGGTTGGCCGTGGTGCTCAGCTTGCGGAAGAACTCGGTGGCAATGTCTCCAAGGCCCACTCCCTGCAGCCAGTCCAGCACCAGGTCCAGGTTGGTTCGGATTTGCACCGCCTTGGCCCACTGGAACAGGGACTGGGAACTGCCTGGAAAAAAGGGGGGGGGAAGGGTTCTTGAGAACAAATCTGAGCCAGGCTATTCAGTCCCAACCTCTGACCGCTCCCCCCCCCACTGCTTTCCTGCCAGTGGCTCCCTCACTCCGAGGCTCCCACCCCCCACCAGCTCACTAAATGCTGGATGAGGAGCCGCCTCTGCCTGGCGATTTCCTGTCCTGCTCAGGGCAGTCCTAAACTCTGGGACAAGCAGGAAGCAGCCTGCTTCCGCCAGAGACCAGGACAGAAAATAGGAGGAAGTGTCTGTGTGTGTGTGTGTGTGTGCGCGTGTGTGTGTAAGGGAGGGGGGATGCTGAGAGGTTCTTGTTCTTTCACTGGGCAGGAGCAAAGGACAGAACCCGATTCTTCCAGTGCTCCAGCCATTTTTGCACAGGAGGCTTCCATTCAATCTTGTTTCCGTTGGTTTCTAATAGAGCTGTCAAACCCCCATGGCCCAGAACGGTCTTTCCAGTGACAAATGCTTTGCTCCTGCCTTTTTTTTAAAGTTTAAGGCATCTCTCGAAAGCCTCACTAATGAAACTGCCATCTGCACATGGACATATTATGCCTCATTCACCACACGGAGAACCCAGGCGTTCTGATTTTCACCGTTCCTTGCTCTATCCTATTAGACAGTCTTTGCTTCTCATATAGTAGGAGTTCAAGGCTTTCTGTCTCTCTAGCAGGGGTCGTTTCGTAGAAAAAGAGCTAGGAGAACTCATCAGCATAACTCATTAGCATATGCCACACCCCCTGACATCACCGGAAGTGTGTCATAAGGCCACACACCCCGCCCCCAACGGTCCCGGCCGCCACCGCCGGCCTTGCAGCTCCACTGCCGAGCCCCATGAGGGGCCCGGTGGTGGACCTACAAGGCCGGCGGGAGTGCAAGGAAGCCCCGCGAAGGCCCTCCCTGGCCCCAGGCAGGCAGGGGTGGGGAGAGGCGGGGAGGAAGCAACTTACCCTCCCTCTTCTCCTGCCTCCTCCTGGCTGAATGAGGGCTGGAAGCGGGGCGACCGGAAGCAGGGGGCGGGGCTTC
>NW_015168053.1:107442-121432 GCF_001447785.1 Gekko japonicus
CCTGCCTCATCCTGGCTGAATGAGGGCCGGAAGCGGGGCGGCCGGAAGCAGGGGGCGGGGCTTCGTCATGTGCCCCGCCCCCCGTACCTCACCGGGGGGAACTGCGATCCCCCGCGATCCCCCCCCCGAAATGACCTCTGCTCTCTAGGCTCCAGTACTATCCATAATCACCCAGGAATCCTGGTTCCACTTACTCTATGATCTCTAGTGCATTAAAAACTGGTCTATTCCCAAAGAACTGAAGAGTCTCACGGCCAGGTCCCCCTTCCCAATTTTGCTCTCATCCCAGGAAGACTGTGATCTAGATCTACCTCTCTCCATGAGGGTGTTGAAGAGTGAGGCGTTGGAGAAAAAGAAGAGGTATCCGAAGGTCTGCGAGACGAGGTCGGGATGCAGGTCACAATCGCGGGTCAGCTCAAGCGTAGCCTGGTAGATCGCGAGAGTCCCGCGGATCCCCTCTGGCATGTTGCTGAGCTCCGGCACGTGGGAGAAGTCAGTTGTGGCTGCAAAGGGATTACTGTCCAGCAATGCAGGAAGATTGGAATATAAAGTCTGCGGGGTAAGAACATATTATAAACGCAAACGGTGGCAAACGGCAGGCCAGAGGGTGAGGCAGGAGGAGAAGGTGGGATTCCAGTTATCATTGGGATGCCGCTCACCTTAGTGAGGTAGTACACAGACTGCTGGAACGTGGACATGATGACCTCATCCAAGACAGCCATTGCCTCATCGCATGTCTCCAGGTCACTGGAGAGCAAAGCATTGTGGGAAACTCCTGCAGGGACGAGAACAGAGAGAATCCAAAGGGATGTCTTCCTTTTGAATTGGTTTGACATTCATTCTTTCCCCACAGGAACCCCCGGGAACTTTTAGTTCTATAAGCTGAGCTAAGGATCGCTAGCAGAACAATCAACGCCTGCATCGAACTATGATCTTCAGGATTCTTGGGGAAAGCCACAACGGTGTAAAACTGACAAAGAATTGAAAATACTGTACAGATGTCCTTAGAGCAGTCTTCCATCCAGTCTTCTGCAGGAAACCCATAAGCTCTCTTGCTCTTCTGTCCTTCCCAGAAAACCAGGAATCCTAGCCCTTCCTCCACTTCCATTATCTTCTCGAGAAACCCAAAGAGTCTTTTTTCTGCGCTCCCTCCTAATGGCCTCCTGGCTCTACATCCTCCAGGGGGGCCCTGGAGAACTCCTGGAATTAAAACTGATCTCCAGATTACGGAGGTCATTTCAGTTCCGCTGGAGAAAAAGGGCTGCTATGGAGGGTGGATTCCATGTCATGAAACCCTCCTGAGTTCTCTCCCCTCCCCAAACACTTCCTCCCCAGGTGCCATCTCCAAATCTCCAGGAATTGTCCAGTCTGGAGTTGGCAACTCTATGGCCCAGTGCCCTTCCACCCTGCTGTGACCCTACAGAAGGCAGGAGGCCTGGGCTCACCCTCCAAGTCTAGGTCCTTTTCAATGTCCAAGACCCGCTTCTGCACCAGGTTGAGCAGCTCCATGGAGTTGGCCATCCAGAGCATCAGGGGGCGCAAGTCAGCAGCCACTTCCTCAATGCTGAGGTTGCCTCCCTCGCCTGAGTCTTGCTGGCTGTGAGGATCAGACAGAAGGAAGGAGGATTAGGGGGAGTGACAGGGGGGTGCTCCCACCTGCCCCCGAGAAGCAGCTGCCTCTCGGCTGGGGTGTAACAATGACAGCTGGGCGGGATATTTGGAATTCAATCCATTCCACACATTTTCAGAGTTCACGCGGAGTTCAGAGTTTCTCGACATTTGTGAACTTTGTTTCCAAAGGACGTCGGAGAATTGCTTCTCGCTTTCTTACTTGGGAATCTGCAGTTTGCCCAACATTGCACCCTACGGGGCATGAAGGGCTCTCTAATGTGCTTTGTGGGGAAATTACGACTTCTCAATATTTATGAGAACCTTTCAGGACCAGGGGTCATTTCGTAGAAAAAGAGCTAGGGGAACTCATTAGCATAACTCATTAGCATATGCCACACGCCCTGCCATCAGGGGCCCGGCGGTGGACCTGCAAGGCCAACAGGAGTGCGAGGAAGCCAAGTTTTCCCAACATTGCACCCTACGGGGCATGAAGGGCTCTCTAATGTGCTTTGTGGGGAAATTACAACTTCTCAATATTTATGAGAACCTTTCAGGACAATCCATTTTCAGTGCAGGGCAACCATTAACCATTTGCTGCTTGCAGTCTAGACATCTTCCCACAAGATGGAGGATATTCATTTTCCCAACCTTATTTCGTTATCTTTTACGCCAGAGACAAAATCCATGGTCAAGTTCACACCCGAAGCCGCGGGGCTGCATTTGACCTGCGGCTTCGCCCGATTTCCTCCGCAGTTTTGTGATCCTCAAAAACAGGATAACGAAACTGCAGGGGAAATCGGGCGAAGCCGCGAGTCAAAATGCAGCCCCGCGGCTTCGGGTGTGAAATTGACCATTAATATCGGGGCAAACGGTGGCGCAACATCGAGGCAGCTCTAGTGTGAAATCAGCCCATGTCTTCCCCCAAATAGTTGTGCACTCCTCCTCTCCAGTGCCAGAGCACAAATGTATCCTGTTATTTATTAATGTAAAAACAATGTGGCTAGGGGTCTCTTCTGGTCTGTCACAGAAAAGATGAAACACAATGGCTTGGGTCAGATATTATGCAAAACTATGGTATATTTTAACCAGTTAGTGTGGTCATCTGAATGTCGGCCTCTAGTGCGAAATCAGCCCATGTCTTCCCCCAAATAGTTGTGCACTCCTCCTCTCCAGTGCCAGAGCACAAATGTATCCTGTTATTTATTAATGTAAAAACAATGTGGCTAGGGGTCTCTTCTGGTCTGTCACAGAAAAGATGAAACACAATGGCTTGGTTCAGATATTATGCAAAACTATGGTATATTTTAACCAGTTAGTGTGGTCATCTGAATGTCGGCCACTCCACTAACTATGGTTAAAGGTAAAGGTTCCCTTGCTCGAAAGCCAGTCGAATCCAACTCTAGGGTTGCGGTGCTCATCTCCGTTTCAAAGCCGAAGAGCCAGCGCTCTCCGAAGACGTTTCCGTGGTCATGTGGCCGGCATGACTAAACACCAAGGTGCACGGAATGCTGTTACCTTCCCACCGAAGTGGTACCTATTTATCTACTGGCAATTCCTTGATTTCGAACTGCTAGGTTGGCAGGAGCTGGAACTAGAGACGGGAGCTTACTCCGTCATACGGCACCCGGGTCTCGAACTGCTGAACTACTGACCTTCCACAGCCTGCAGTTCAGCGTCTTAACCACTTGAGCCACCGCAGCTCCTAGTAACTATGGTTAGGGCACATCAAACTAAGATCTTACACCAAGGTTTGATTTCTTAACTATAGCTGGTCATTTGCGATCAGGGCCCTGTAGGACCTAGTACAGTTCTGCAGGGCTTGTAAGACGGAGCTGTTCCACCAGGCCTTTGGCAGAGGTGGCAGACGTTCAATCCATCCTGGGCCCACCCTGTCCTGTCCATGGCGCTGTTCATAACCTTCTTCCAGTGCCCTGCTGTCTTGGATATTACTTGGGCACTGGAATTTCTTGGGGTAATTATTCCATGAGGCATGGGTTCCGGTTTTATCTGCTTTTGCTATTTATTGTTTTAATTGTTTGTTGGCTTTATGTCGGGGTAGGGCAGGGTATAAATAAAATCAATTAATTACGATTTCATGTGACATGCAAACATGGACATCTTGGCTTAATTCCTGGTGCTGTCCCTCCCTGCCATCCAAGCTGGGATACCTGACGGGTCTCTACGGGGGGGAGGCAGGAGAACAACAGAAAGCAGCTCAACCAGCATTTCTGGAGACAGCCTACTAGGGTGTTATTGATTGTCTTTGAGCCAAATCCTGGTTTCACAAAATAACCATTGTTAAAATAAACCAGGGTGTCCTGTTATGTCTGAACTGAGTCAGTGGCTTACACAGTCCAGCCTTGGGGAGTGGAAGGGTGGAGTTAACCCATCCCAGAATGTCCTTCTTTCCTATAAGGATAATCTGTTACTCAGCATGCCATGTTCACCCACTGATATTTGTACAAAGCAGCATGACACAGTCAGTGAGATGCACGCATGTGACACCACAGTCATGGAAGGAGGAGTAGTAGTTGGTTTTATACCCTGCTCTTCACTGCCCGAAGGAGTCTCGGAGCAGCTTACAATCACCTTCCCTTCCTCTCCCCACAACAGACACCCTGTGAGGTAGGTAGGGCCGAGAGAGCTCTGAGAGAACGGTGACTGGCTCAGGGTCACCCAGCTGGTTTCATTTGGAGGAGTGGGGAAATCAAACCCCATTCTCCAGAATAGAGTCCACTACTCTTAGAAGAAGAAGAAGAGATTGGATTTATACCCCGCCCTTCACTCGGAGTCTCAGAGCAGCTTACAAACTCCTTTCCCTCCCCCTCCCCACAACAGACACCCTGTGAGGTGGGTGGGGCTGAGAGAACTCTGACACAAACTGCTCTTTCAGGAACAGCTGTGCCAGAGCTTGTGACTGACCCAAGGTCACATCAGCAGGTGCAAGTGGAGGAGTGGGGAATCAAACCCGGTTCTCCCGGATTAGAGTCCGCACACTTAACTGGCTCTCTACAAGAAGAGGAGGAGCCACAGTTATGATCTCATTGGTAGAGTGGGGGTTCTGCACCGCAAGCCTACGTGGCACATTGGAGGATGAAGTGGCGATGGTGGCAATGGCCATGTGGAGAGAGAAGGCGTGAAAGGGCTTCTGCAGGGAGGGTGGTCTCTGCACCAGCCCATGCTAGAAAGAAAAGCATCTCCACAGTTGTGTTGCCTTGCCTCAGAGTCCTGCTGGTCCTCTCCATGCACATGCAGAGAGGTGGGAGATGCTCCCTATGCATGGACACTAGCAGCAGGTCCTTCCAAAAGCTGCAAAGAAAATGGCAGCTGTCTGCGTGCTGCTCACCTGAGGCTTGAAGACCACCACATTATATCCACTTCATCCAAGAGAACCAAGCACCCCCGGGCTTGGAAAGCCTGAAACTTCAGTTCAAACTGCAAAAAGACTACACACACACACAGAGAGCCTGGACTCCAGGTACGACACTGACAGCCACCATTGGCCAATATGCTCTGTGGGTTTTGACAGGGGAATTGCTCTAGCCCACATCTGCACGGCAAACCCCCCAATATACCTGACATTGGCAATGAGGGTGGCAACAAGTTCAGTTTCACACCAGCAGTGCCAGTAAGGGCTTCCTTAGTACTGCGCCATTTTGGCAATCTAAAGGATTTCTCCACAGTTTGGCGGAAACAGTGCAGTTCTAAGCAGAACTGGTGGTGGAAAGTGACGGCAAGTCGCAGCAGACTTATGGCGACCTCTCATGGCGTTTGCAAGGCGAGAAGCATTCAGAGGTGGTTTGCCGTTTCCTCTGTGTAGCAACCCTAGACTTCCTGGGTGGTCTTCCATCCAAATACTAATCAGGGTTAACCCCGTTTAGTTTCCACGATCTATCTAGGTCAAGGCCAACAGAATTGCCGCCTTCTAAGCCTATTGACTTCAGGGTGTAACTCTGCTTAGGTAGGACCGAACTGTAAGTGATGTATATTCTAAATGATGGCATCTCCTCTTAGGGTTGCCAACCTCCAGGTAGTGGCTGGAGATCTCCCGCAATTTCAACTGATCTCCAGGTGACAGAGAACAGTTCAGCAAACAGGAGAAAATGGCCACTCTGGAAGGTGGACTCTATGGCACCATACCCCATGGAAGCCCTTCCCTTCCCCTCCCCTCACCAAGCCCGGCCCTCCTCAGGCTCCACCCCCAACATCTCCAGGTATTTCCCAACCTGGAGGTGGCAACCCTACTTATGATCCTGTGCTATGCAGAACAGCACCTCCTCCAAGGGCAAGTTTTAGACAACTTCAGCTCTCACTCACTTTTCTGGCTGCCGATCTCCAATCTCCTTTATCTTGTCCTAGAAAGGATATATCAAGGGGGGGGGGGGATATTAACTAGGTGAATTGGAACCAACACAGAGAAATCTTTACGTCCTTGCCAGACCTGGGCTACAGAAAAATAAGACTTGGAAGCGCTAATAAGGAAATCTGTTCACTCGTCTGCTGCCCGTGAGCAGAAGTGGGTGGGGCTGTTTTTGGCTTGGGGTGAGCCCTGCATTCCCCCTCCCCTTACTGTTGCACCAGCAAAGATACATCCACAGCCTCTGAACTGACTCCCACTTCTCTTTCCTTCCATGGTTCCGGTGGACTGTCTGCCCATTTTCTTTTTTCCCTTTAAGTTATTGGCCTGTTGACCTCATTGTATGTTTGCTTGCTGCATGTTAAAAGGTTGTTGTTGTTTTTTTTAAAAACATACTTTAAAAACTTTTTAAAAGGTGTACAGCTTTCTTCTTTTTTAAAAAAGGTGGGGTTTCAAACACTCTAAAAGCTGCTCATAGAGGGCTGGAAGTTGGACTAACTCATCAGCACTCTGCACAGCCAGGCTGAAAAGCTCAGATTGGCTTCACTGATGCCCCACCTGTGTCCCTGGTGGGGATCCCTAAGTGGCTGACATTCTTTCCCTCTCCTCCCTTCTACCCTCACAACAACCCTGTGAGCCAGCTCAGGCTGAAAGCATGTGACTGGTAACCCAGCAAGCTTCCTGGCAGAGTGGGTGATCTGAACCCCGTATCCTAGTCTGATACTCCAGCCACGGCACAAGCATCAGCCAATCAGTGTCGCGCAAATCTGGAATCCGCCCAAGACTAGGCCCTCCTGGGTCTGATCCAGGCAACCTTAGGTGGCAGTGAATACACTTCTGCAGGAGCTTCCAGAGCTGCCCTCTTCCCCTGGTGCGAATTTCAAACCCCATAACACAGAAACCTACATGGTTGAATCCGAGCAAATTAAGTACCTTTTAAAACAACCACTTTATCATTGGAATCTGCTTCTGTTGTGATTGTTACGGACAGGGGTCATTTCATAGAAAAAGAGGTGCAGGAGCTCATTAGCAAAACTCATTAGCATAACTCATTTGCATATGTCACACACCCTGACATCACCGGAAGTGTGTCAGAAGGCAACACCCACCGCTCAGGCGCCACTGGACTGCTTTGGATTTCTAGTTATTGGGGGGGGGGACGTACAGATCTGTCCTCACAGATGAGGGAGAGCTTGTACCTGAAGGTGGGCTGGGGGAGGCTGCTTCTTGCTCCTCATGGCCCGACTGAGGGCTGCTGGGAGCAGGGGGTGGGGCTTGTTGCATGTGCCAACCCCCTGAGCTCCTTACTGCCGGAGATCTGCTCCTGTGCGCTCCTGCAGGAAATGACCCCTGGTTACGGAAGTCGGTGGCAGTGAGGAGCAAAAGAAGGGGAAGGGGGTGCAGAAGCTTCTGAGCTTCCCTCCAGAACCCTAAGGGCTTGAATTCTGCTTCTTCTTCTTTTTTTGAAGAGAGAAAAGATGCTCAGAATACTGGATTCCAGCGCATGGCTGAATGTGAAATCCATACACTGTGTGCATACACATAGTCCTGCCTATGGGGCATCAACAAGCAGGCCTGTGGCTACAGTGGGGCGTCTCGGGGCTAGGCCCCCTGACTTACTGGTAAGGCCCCCTGACTTCCCTTCCGGCCCAGGGCCCCTAAGTGGGGGCCCCGAGCGGGGAAGGAGCCAGGCATTCCTTTATTTCAATTAGCCAGTGCCCCCTAAGAAATTTAAATGCCCCCAGACTAAAAAAGTACTGGCTACAGGCCTGTCCGCAAGGTCGTAGGGTTGCCAGCTCCATGCTGGGAACTTCCTGGAGATTTTGGGACGGAGCCTAGAGGGCAGAGTTTGGGGAGGGGAGGGAACTCTGCAGCGACGTGATGCTATGGAGTCCACCCCTCCTCCCTGAAGGGGAAATGGTCTCTGTAGTCCAGAGACCAGTTAGAATCGCAGGAGAACTCCGGGCCCCGCTTGGAGGCTGCTGGCAACCCTCGGTGTGAGAAGACAGTCCTAGGACAAAGGGAGGGTCTCCAAGCTGAAATGAAAAGAGCACGAAATGAATTGCAATGGTCATTTACCCAAACGGCCTCCTTGACCAGCTGAGCAATCCTGGCGATCAACCTGGGCAGGTGACCCGGTTCGAGCTCCCGAGCGGCGTGCTCCAGACAGAGCCCAAAGAGAAAGGCCGGGCCCAGCCGGCAGCCGGGGGCTTCCTGGAGCCGCACAATCTCAGCCAGGAGGGCCTCCTGCTCCTGGGGCCGGTAGCGCAGCTGAGGCTCTCTGCTCTTGAGGTAAGCCCGGAACGCCTCCTGCCGCTCCTGCAGGGACCGGCCACAGGCCTGGCACGCCAAAGCTCCCACCAACCCCGGGGAGACCCACGCCTTGGGCAGCCAGGCTGGCGGTGCAGGGGCTGCTCGCGGGTCCTTGTACATGAAGAGGAAATGCTGCCCCATCCCCAGCAAGTCTCCGGGGGCCAGCTCCACCTGGCGGTGGAGAGGGGCGCCGTTGTGGGTTATGGATGCCCCACGGAAGGGCCGCACCATAGCTGAGCCCCGGGGCTGGCTGGGGTCTGCCGGGGGCACTGAAGACACTACACAGCAGTGGCGTGGAAGGATGTCTGGGGCACTCAGGAACGTGTCCACGTAGCTGGACTGGTCTCCAGCTTGGCGGCGTTCTGGGCGTCCAAAAATGTGTCGGCGACGGGTCATCACGTGGATCACAAACTCCTGCAAGGAGGGGGGAAAAGGCCAACAGAGAAGCACCCAGGATCCCTAGGGACAACAGACATATTGGATCAGCTCCCTCTCTTATGGCCACCTACTCCTTTGTGAACCTACCCAACCACCATGGTCGTCTTGGGAGGCCCTGCTTCGCCTTCCGGGATTAGGTGAGTGGCAACCTGGGAGAGGAGTTTCTCAGCCATGGCACCAAAACTTTCTCCTCAGGGAGATTGTCCCCTTCTGCTGCCATCTTCCACCTTTGCCTCATAAAGACTGGGAAGAGATATTTTAGGGCTCTTATCGAGAGGTAGCTGACTTATTTTTATTTATTTCAAAACATTTTATGAGGCGACCTTTCCACCCCACCATTGTTATTATCCGTTTTAAATGTTACAGCTATATTGTACGTCACATTTCCCGAATTGGGCCTTAGATTATGGCTTGAAAAGTCCTCACAATGGGCCGGGGACAGACAGGGAGGACTTTTCTACAAACCTGAGGGAAGCCCCAGGTTTTCAGGAAAAAATGTGAAATATAACAAACAATCACTGAAGGGCAACCCCCTTCCAAAAAGACACAAATAGAAAACAATAGAAGCAACATCTGTAGTTTTAAGAGAGGAATGCTCACTGGGATCATGTGAGACCAAGATCTCAGTGGCCATTTTCAGGGTTTCTAGGCAACCACCACAGTATTACTGAGCCTTCCAAGCCTTGGTTTCTGTCAATCAAATGGGAGGAGCGAGGGGAGCAATGTAGAGCTGTCTAACTTTCAATTTTCCCTACCTGTTTTTCATTGTAGCCCAACAACTGCAGAAAATAGGGGTGCTCAGTTGGCGGTTGTATGAGGCACTGAGAGAGCTGTTCTAAATTGGACGAATCCACAGTGGTCTCTTCAGAGGCTGCAGCCAACAGGCCCTCGGCACCCTCAGCAACCTTGACCCGTGGTTCCTCAGCTGGGCCTCCTTCAGCAGGTTCACCGGCTGCCATGCTGAGCACATTTTTGCGTTCCCTGCGGCGTTTAGTGCTGAGATTCATCTCACTGATGCTGCGCCGGAGTGAGAGGTTGTCTGCCCTCTCCTTGGGGGCCACATTGCCTCCTGAAGCGGCACGAGAACGGCGAGATTGCTGCCGGCGGGTCTGGGAGTTGATTCCTGCAAGGGAGGAGGAGTTGGAAAACAAGATGGATGTCGAGTCGACTCTGCTTAGGAATGGTAAACTGCTGCTGTTGAAGAGGCAGACTCAAAAGTAGAGTTATTTTATACCAAAATCCTGTCAAACCCCCCCCCCCCAAAAAAAACCTGACTTATAAGCAGCAATGCATAATAGGGAGAAATTGGATACAGTTCAATAAATCTTTGTTTGCTCTTTAGGAGGATTTAGCACGCCAGAAGCCAAGAAATGAAAGGCATATATAGAAAGATGATTGAAAACAGGGAGTTGCCCATCCACAAAGGCACGGCTGATGAGGGCATACCCAGACTAAGATCCTGACAATGAGCAATAAGATCTGCACAAATCCTGTAATCACAAAATTTCAATCTAGGGAATGAATGGTTGCAAACACAGATGCAATCCGTTCCACCCGATATCCATAACCTGATATACCCCAACAAGAGAGGCCCGCAGGATTTGACTTCCCACGTAAAGTATGGAAGATGGCTAATAGAATATGAACAGGTTTTGGCAGTTGTGCAGACCTGTTGTTTAAATGGGACAAATTGCCAGGACTCGAATGCGACTGTGGTGCAACCCGCCAAACTATTTTCCATCCGTCACAGGAATGTGAGCATCGTGCTTTCCAGGGAGATGTGACAGAGCTCTCCCCAGCTGCAACTGAGTGGACTGAAAATTTAGATATTAGCATTTAGAGGGATTGCCCAATCAATTCTGCATACCCGTTGTATCAATTTGGTTACATGTTTTATATTATTATATGCTTCCTGTAGCTCTGCCATATGTTAAATAAATAAATAGGAAAGGCATAATGGGCTACACCCAAATTGTGCTGCTGCTTTTGTTACACCTGTCAGAGGAGGAGTTGTCATCCTCCTAGGAATTCCGTTGACCCTGACTGTCAACCATAGGCCAACCAACCCTGGATGTATTTGTAACAGGGGACAATTGGTGTGCCAGAATTTCATAATAAGGAACACTGCAGAGCTGGCATGTTTAGTGGAACGGAGGATGGAGTGAAGAACTTACATAATCATTTCTTATGTTTTTAACCTTCACAGAATACCCTACTGTGCCTATGAATGCAACAGTTGTCTTACTGGATCAGATCAAAGGTGGATTGACTCCAATATGTTGTGTGGTCAGACAGGCGTCCTTGGGAAGGCCTCAAGCCGAGTGTGATGGAGCTGTCCCCTCCTGTTTGCTCTCAGTGTCTAGTACCCTTGCCTCTCGACACTGACCTTCCGTTTTCAGCTCACATGGCAAACAGCCATCGACAGACTTTTCCTCCATAAAGGTACCTAATTCTTATGAAAGCTGTGCAAATCTTAAGGGCTCTCATCACTTCATCTTATGCAAAGGAATTCCACAATCGAATTGTGCACTGTGTGACGATCCGTTGCCAATCATCAGCTTCTTTGCACTTTAGGGCTGCCATTAGCCAATGAAAGGGTTAGATGAATTGGTTTTAAATATTTTAATTGATTAAATTGTTATCATTATTTATTTAATTTATATCCCACTCTATCCCACAAGTTGCCTCAGGGTGGCTTACAACATAAAATCCACAAAACAATAAAAACAATAGATAGCACAATAGACAATAACAACAAAAAAATCCCATGCCTCATATCAGGTGGATATAGGCAGGGCTCTTTTTGTAGAAAAAGCCCAGCAGGAACTCATTAGCATAATAGGCCACACCCCTAACAGCACAGCTTATTACCACTTCAGGCCGCACCCACATGTTACCAGAAGTGTGGTTATCCAGCCACACCCACCTTTTGCTTGTTATTCTGTTTACCTTGTTTGTTGTCAAAACCCAGGTCCTTTTTTTGTAGCAGGAACTCCTTTGCATGTTAGGCCACACAACCCTAATGTAGCCAATCCTAATGAGTTTCTGCTGTTGGGTGTGGCCCATTATGCTAATGTGTTCCTGCTGGGCGTGGTCAACTTGGGAGCCAGCCGGTGCGTTCCTGCCCAAAAATAGCCCTGGATATAGGTAGATCAGGTGGATATAGATAAAAAAGGGCCATGATTAATTGGGTGATGGATGGATGTTTAAAAGCATTAATTATTTTTAATACAACAACTAGAGGTTGCCAGTATTATCTTAGGAGAGGCCTGCCTCCTCCTTTCACATACATGTGGATTGCTTCTTCTATCGGACTGTTATGGCATGCATGAGGATCATATAACAATAATGGCCCTTTCCTTCAAGAATATATGCAAATTTAGATACATTGAATTAATCAAGTAAAATTCACATCAATCAACTCTAATCAGGCGATGGACCAAGCAACCACCAAGCTTTTGAGTTCTTCTTCACAGTCGTGAGGGCTGGGAACTTATTTTTCAATTAGACAAAAGAGCTTCTAGAGAATTTGTAGAGCTCAAGAAATTCGGAAAACCAGATCCGGCACTGCAGGGAAAGGCTGCTAGAGCAAATTCCTCTGGCAATTCCCGGGAAGTTCTGCCCACTGCTCGATACCCTTCACTCACCAGAACCATCATCATCCTCGCCTTCTGCCATCCTCTCCACGTCGCAGCGCCTGCGGATCTCAAAACGGCGAGTGCAGCCGGTCTTGGGCTTCCACACATCCTGCAGCACAAGCGGACGTTCGGAGTCGCCCACCGCCCGAAGATACTGGGCCTGCCAGGAGCTGTCTGGGCCATGAACGCTGCCCACCACATCACACAACACATAGGCATCCTCTGCATTGGGCTGTGTCACACCATAGCGTTCCAGCGCTTCGATCACCAGCTGCCGAGCAGTGGAGCGCACGGTTGCCAGCACGCTCTTATAATTAGCACCCGTGGAGATGTCCCCTCCGTAGATTTTCAGGACTCCTGGCACTTCCCCCTGCGATGGGGGCTGGACTCGGTCTTCAGGCAGCGGGTCAATGAAGTTGGCCAGTTTCTTCTCACTGGCCCAGCGTCCTCCACCCCCGCCAGTTGGCCCTCCAGTTACACCCCGCTGGAAGAGTGTTGAGAGCCTCTTGTGTCGACTGGCCTTGTTCTTGGTGGCTGGGCGCATCTCCACAGGCTCACTGCCACGGCTGGTGGTATCTGAGGACGTAGACCTGCAAATAGGATAGAGCGTCTGGAAGAGGCAGCAGGGAAGATACCAGCAGCTAGACTGCCAGGTTCAGACGTGGGAGGCCTATGGCCAAATATCTGCTCTGCCAGTAAGCCACGAGCCACGGCCTCTCAGCTTAATCCACTTTACAGAAATCCCAGGAAGATAAAATGAAACAAGGAACATTGTGATTATAAACAGAGGCCCACCATACATGGGAATGCCTATGGAAATGTGGCCTATGGGTAGGTAAGTCCCGCCATAATCAGCAGTCCTGTTTGCCCTTCTTGTTTAATCAAAATGTTAATCAAAACCTCTTGTCTCCCTGCATTCTGCATTGCCTGCTCAGATGTGTCCCAAAGCAATTTCATTAGCACCGGTCTCACACTTCGGTTTGGCATAATAAATATCCTATATGCTTTCTGGTTGCGTAGGTTTCCTATTAACCCCTGGGAGGGGTGTTTTAGTAAGAACCAATCGTCAAATGCCAGTGGCTCAGAGTACGTGGTTCCCAGAGTGCTGCAGAACCAGGCAATAACCACTGCACATTTGTGCCGCTTGGTCGGAGGCAAAGGCCTGCTAGGGGCTGTACCCTTTTTTTAACTGCCAGCAGGGCTCTTTTTGTAGAAAAAGCCCAGCAGGAACTCATTAGCATAATAGGCCACACCCAACAGCAAACCACTGCACATTTGTGCCGCTTGGTCGGAGGCAAAGGCCTGCTAGGGGCTGTACCCTTTTTTTAACTGCCAGCAAAGCTCTTTTTGTAGAAAAAGCCCAGCAGGAACTCATTAGCATAATAGGCCACACCCAACAGCAGGAACTCATTCGCATATTGGGCCACACCCCTGACAGCACAGCTCATTAGCACATTAGCCTGCACCCACATGTTACCAGACGTGTGGTTATCCAGCCACACCCACCTTTTGCTTGTTATTCTGTTTACCTTGTTTGTTGTCAAAACCCAGGGCCTTTTTTTGTAGCAGGAACTCCTTTGCATGTTAGGCCACACACCCCGAATGTAGCCAATCCTAATGAATTTCTGCTGTT
>NW_015168053.1:121484-121664 GCF_001447785.1 Gekko japonicus
GTTCTTCTTTTCTCCAGTTTATCCTTACGACAACCCTCTGAAGTAGGTCAGACAAAGGGCCAACTACACAGTACACTGATTAAGGGCCTGCTCAGGGTCCTTCCAACCAGATGTGTGCTGGGAACTCTGTGCTGAAATTTAATTCCCAGGTGCTGGGGTCTGGTTTGGATTGGGACCATG
>NW_015168053.1:124541-133185 GCF_001447785.1 Gekko japonicus
TGGCATACAGGGAGAAGGGGATTAAGCCCTCCCACTTTGCTGTGTTCCTGCCCTGAAATAGCCACTATTTGCGTAGATGAGGAAATTTACAGGTAGGCACATGCCCATCAGCACACCTACGTTTCCCCAGGTTAAGAAGAGGAAGAAGAAGAGAAGAAGAGATTGGATTTATACCCCACCCTTCACTACCCAAAGGTGTCTCAGAGGGGCTTACAAACTCCTTTCCCTTCCCCTCACCACAAAAGACACCCTGTGAGGTAGGTGGGGCTGAGAGAGCTCTTGACAGAAACTGCTCTTTCAGGAACAGCTGTGCCAGAGCTTGTGACTGACCCAAGGTCACATCAGCAGGTGCAAGTGGAGGAGTGGGGAATCAAACCCGGTTCTCCCAGATTAGAGTCTGCACACTTAACCACTACACCAAACTGGCTCTCAAGGATTCAGGACCGGATGGGAAACTTGAGTAGGCAATTTAATAAAAGGTGTCACATGGTCAGAATGACAACAGAAGATCTTGGTGGCAGAGTGCTGGACAAAGATGACCTAACTCAGTTCTCAAGGAAGGCTTGGCAGTGGGGAAGGAAAACCCATTTATATGAGCCTAAGTGGGAGATGGGTCCAATTCGAAGGCAGCAGTAAATATTGCCAGGTCAATGGGCTTGCTAAACTGAATCAAGGGAGAATACATGATAAGGACTCAGGTGGGCCGTTCTGCGGGTGGTGGGGAAAGAGGTAGAACTAATCAGGACTGATTCCAGCCTAGCTGGGCCGATGGGGCAGGCACTTACTTGACAGAACCCACGCTGGGCCACCTGCGACCAAGCTTGGCAAAGTGTTTCTTCGGAGAATTGATCCAAAGGCCAACAGGAAAGTGAAGCTTCCCAAATCGGGGGCTCCCGTCTTTTCGTTCGTCTGAGAACATGGTGAGAAGGATCCGGCACTTTTGAAAGGTGGATATAAAGAGACACGTGACATCAAAAGCTGATTCACAATAGGCATGGCCATTCTCCCCCCAATGGGATCCACCTCAGATGACTTTCATTACACCCAGACCCGTGTCCTCCCACGCCAGACTGGAAATAAATCGGCCATTAGAGTAATACCCTTTCATAAGCGTATGGAGTACACAGTACCAGTCACCCCATTTCCACAAAGATACTGTAGTGCTGTCAGTGGTGTAGAAAAGAGCAATCGATATGAGCTAGGGGTTGGAACATCTTCCCAGCAAGGAAAGGAGGAAAGTGTTTGGAAGGGAGGGAGGAATGCTACAGGAAGTAGAAGGCAGAGGTTTATAACAAACATGTTGCAATACTAAAACCCAGGGTCACTCAATTATTTGGATTCACAAAAGATTTAAAAATGTGTCTTTCTTTCAACAGATCCACCACTGCAGCCACATTGTGGTGCGCAAGTCCATTAGACACACAGAATTCAGCTTCCAGAGAATCTCAGTTCTCATTCCTTTTTTCTAAAGAAACAGCATGGGTAAAACTTTGTCCCCACAACCAATGTTCCCTCTAAGCTGTGGGGTCTTGTGAGCAAAAATTCTATTTTGTGAGCTACTGGGATTAAGCTTGTGAGCGAGCGATTTGGGTCCTGCATAAATTAGTTTGCTCTGGAGCCATCCTTCCTGAGCGAAGACAAAAATGTGTGAGCCAGAGGCTAAAAAACTGTGAGCTAGCTCACACTAACTCAGCTTAGAGGGAACACTGCCCACAACAGGTCTAGAATATGGGGAGGGAGGGATAAATACAGCCACGTGCCTCCACTGGCCAAGGAAGAAAGGACAGAATGGCCCGTAGACCCTCGCTATCTTGAATTCTGATAGGCCAGAGCAGGACATGTGACAAGGCCTAGAACTATTTCCAGGTCAGGGTGACAGAGACTGGCCTCTCCCTCATTTCAGCCTTATGCGGCCACACCCAGCCTCCCTGTCCCCTCATTCCCAATGACATGGCCGGAACCGCAGCTGAGTGGGGAAGCTTTGAAACACTTCCATGCTGTGGTCCCTTCGTATCTCATCCCCCCTTGCGAAAACATGTCCAAAACACCAGCAAAAGTTGAAACTTAAAACAGCAGTCTCTCTTAGTAAAGGGTCAATGCAACACTATACAAACATCCTTACAATTTATAAATGAGTCTGTTTGGCATGGAACAGAATAGAGTCGAAGATAAGATAACAGATTTGTATACCTGTAGACACATCCTACCCAGAAAAGCTTTGACTCTACGGTTGCCAACTTTGAGGTGGGGCCTGGAGATCTCCTGGAATTTACAGCTTATCTCTTAAGTGACAGGGATCAGTTCCCCTTGAGAAAATGGCTGCTCTGAAGTGCGGGTTCTAGGCCATTATACCCTGCTGAGGTCCCTCCCCAAACCCCACCCACTCCAGGCCCCACCCCAAACCAGAACTGACCATCCTCCTGGATTCCCCATTGCCTTAATTCTCAAGTCCTCACTTAAACCAACAGATTTCACTCCTGTTGGACCCAAGCAAGCTTCTTTGCAGTTCTTCACAGGTGACTAACTGCCAGATGGGGTTCAAACCCAGACCAGAGAGGCAGGGACACTTAAGCCTGCACTGCTGTCCCAGCCAGGAGGGTGAGTCAGAGGCCTTGAATCAAACAGTGACGTCAACAGGAAAAGAAAAGGTCTTATGAGCTCTGGGGTCCCAGTAGCTGGAGCCGCACCCCACGTGCTGCTTGGTTCTTGGGAGAGTAAATTAGGGAAACCGCATGAAACAGAAAACAGCAATCTGGACACCCCCCCCCCCCCGGCCTCCCCGACCTCACCCAGCCCCTCACACCACAACCCTCGTTCTTTAAACGGCTAGATTTCTGTTCCTTGGTTCTTTTCTGCCCCCCATAAAACACAGTGCTCTCTTTTGCAGAAAACTCGGGTTCTGGTTCCCAGTACTATGTATTGTAATCAGAGAAGTGCCTGAGCAAGAAAATCCAGATCATGCCTCCCCACCCAACAACCCCACAATAAAATAAAATCAATAAGTGGCAACATCAGGCTCTTTAATAGCACCTGCCACCTGCTTCACTCCTAGCCAATGAATGTGACTTCTCTTAGAAGCTCCTTCCTTCCACAACACTAGCTTCCAGGTCCTTCCCAGAGAAGAAATCTTTGAGAAGGCAGCAAGGCCTGATGAACCAGTGAATGGATGCAGGCAAGAGGCTCTAGCGAGATCTCCTGGAATTATGACCGATCTCCAGATGACAGAAAATCAGCTCTCCTAGACAAAATGGCTGATTTGGAGGGTGCACTCTATGGCATCATATCCCACTGAGCTCTTTTCCTTCCCCAAACTCTGACCTCCCCAGGTTCCACCCCCAAAATCTACAGGAATTTCCCAACCCAGAGTTAGCAACCGATATCTGCCAACGAGATCTAACAAACAGGGCAAGCAGGGAACCAGGACGCCGCAGTTCCCTGGAAGGAATGTCTAGGGGACAAGAGAAGACCCAATGCCAGACCCCTGGAATCCTCCTTGAGTGGAATGTGCCTGCACACGGTCGTTTCCCATTTTTAGATTATGTACATGGAATCTATGGGAGAGCATTCTTACCTGCTCTGAGGGCTGTCCCAGGGGCTGCAATCTCCCTGGTCCATGCTCAAGCACCACACAGGGCAGGCGCCATCTTCCACACTGGGGTCCAGCGCACACTGTCTGCCCGGGGCTCCTGTGTGTGCTGTGACTTAGTCCGGCGATGACTGCGCACGGATTTCCCGTGCCTCTGGTCATTCACATACAGGAGGTGCGGCAGGAAAGGGAGATGGGGGGGGCAGGAAACTGGCTGGGCAGTAGGGCCTCTCCCAAGAACTAGGGAGTGGAACAGGCTGGTTCATGCATCTCAGCTCGCAAGGGCAGGAAAACCAAGGCAGCAACATAAAGGGGTGGACAATGGGAGTCCCTCCCCCCTCCCATTCACCTCCATGCTCAGTGACTCCGCAGTCACCAGAGAGCAAGGCCCACGGATGGGATAAGGGTGTGACGTGGACAGGAAAGAAGCCTGCTTGGCTTGAGTCTGATAATGACCCGCTGCCCTGTATAGTTACGGTTGCCAGGTCCCCTCTGGCCTCTGGCAGGGGATGAGGGGCGTAGAGTTAGCAGATCCAGGTTGGGAAACTCCTGGGGATTTGGGGATGGAGCCTGGGGAGGATGGGGACCCCCAGTGGAGGACAGTGCCACAAAGTCCACCTTCCGGAACGTCCACTTTCTCCGGGGGAATTGATCTTTGCAGTCTGGAGATGAGCCACAAATCCAGGGGATCCCCAGGTCCCACCTGAAGGCTGGCATCCCTCTATTACAGACATGGTAACCATTGGCATGGGCTGCAGACATCAGTTGATGATCCTGCTTATATTGGATGATTTCTATTGGCCAGGCTGCTGTTAAAGACACAGAAGCAGGCCAGGGCATTCCTCTTGTCAGCTGGCCACCCTGCACGCCTCTTCAAACACTCCACAAGCTAGGTTTGCAGTGATGCACCTACAGTTGCACACTGCCCCAGGTGGTGGTACACACATATAACAGGTTGGTCACAGGTTGAAAGATGTCATGTGGGTGTTTCCCAGGATCACAGTGCACCCAGACAGCTGCTGATAGGGTGAAGGCTGCAAGCATATTGCAAGTTGTGGGGCATTTCCCCCCAGCCTAAATTTGGCCATTCATTTGGCCGTTTACAGGGTTGTCAGCTGGTCCAGAGAAAAGTGTACTATCCCTTTAACAGAGACTTAAAATGGTATTTCCCAGGTGATGTTCCGTACCACCAAGTCATGAAAAGCTTCAACTGCCCATTTCCACACAGTAAACCTCTCTTAAAGGGATAGAACACTTTTCTCCAGGCCACAGGGCAATCCTAAAATGTGGAATGGGGAAAGAAGTCAGTACATCTCCGCAACCAACATACAGCAACAGACTTTTTGAAGAAGCAACAGTTCAAAAATGACTGCCAGTGTGGTGTAGCGGTTAGAGTGTCAGGCAAGTATCTGGGAGACCCATGTTCAAATCCCCACTCTGCCATGGAGGTTCGCTGGGTGACCTTGGGCCAGTCTCATTCTCCCAATCTAACCTACCACACAGAACTATTGTGAGGATAAAATGGAGGAGAGCGGACTCATGTAAGCTGCTTTGGGTCCCACTGGGGAGAAATGCGGGGTATAAATGAATTAGATAATAAATAAATAATAGTGGCTTGCTGTCCCCCTCCCCAATGGACAATAAACGAAGGGCCATTTTTAGTATGTAAATATAAATCTGTGCAAGGTGTTTCCTTGCAAAAACTGTCTTAACTTAGTCTTAACTTAGTCTTAACTTAGTCTTAACTTAGTCTTAACTGTTATTGCACCTTGTGCCTCTGTAAGCCACCCTGAGCCCGCGTGCGGGGAGGGCGGGGTATAAATGAAATGAAATAAAATAAATAAAACCACATTGGACTGAATAGGGCTTGTGCAGGAATTGTGCTCCACTTTAATTGCATCTCTTGTAGTTAATTAATTGCACTGATTCATTGAGTAAAGCTATTCATTAATTCATAGGGTTACTATAACTCATAAGCAACTTGACAGCACTTAGAGAGCCAGTTTGGTGTCGTGGTTAAGAACGGCGGACTCTAATCTAGAGAACCAGGTTTGAGTACCCACTCCTCCGCAGGCAGCCAGCCAGCTGGATGACCTGGGGTCAATCACAGTTCTCTCAAGAGCAGTTCTCTCGGAGCTCTCTCAGCCCCAGCTACCTCTCACGGTGTCTGTTGTGAGGAGAGAAAGAAAAAGGAAATTGTAAGGCGCTCTGAGACTCCAAGTGAAGGGTACAATTCCTATTCAATGGAGTTCGGGTAGAAGTACTTTCCAGTGGATGGTCCCACTACTTCAATAATGGTACTGCTTAACTTATTGTACCTTAATCAGTCAAAGAGAACTTTTCCTCCCTTTTCCTTCCATCATGTCGAAACTTGGGTTCACTCAGTGCAGCTGATGGGCAGTAAATTCAAGAAAGGCAAAAGGAAGGACTTAATTCATAAAATGTATAATTAATTTATGGCATTCAGTGCCATGTCATGGCTACGGGCTTAGCTTGAAAAGGGGATTAGACAAATTTATCTGTGATGGCTGAAGGAAACCTCCACATTCAGGGGCAGTTTACCTGTGAACACCAGTTGTTGGGGTTGGGGGAACAGCAGGCAGAGGCTATTTCCTTCATTCTCTGCTTGGTGGACTTCCTGCCTACAACTGGTTGGCTACTATGGGAAACAGAATGCTGGATCTGTAAGGGTCTTTTGGTTGGCCACTATGGGAAACAGAATGCTGGATCCAGCAGGGTTTTTCTTATGTTCTACAGCTTGCAGTTTATTATTACACTTATTACACTTTAATAGATTTTATTACATTTTAATAGATTGCTACTAGCTCTGAACCCTCGGACTGGGGCAGCCTCCTAACCTTTCAACCCCCTGCAAAAAATATTGCATGGTCTAGGGAGTAATAATGTCTAGGAAGTAATCATTCTTAGCCTATTTAGACTGTGTCCCAAATGCTTCCTGTATACTCAGTAATCCTAATAACCACCTTGTAAGGTAGGCCAGTGGTATCATCTCTCCACCCCTACCAGTACTTAGAAGACAAGTAGAGGCGATCGTTGTTGTGGCACACTTTGGGATGTGTTTCAAAATGTGATTATAATGGACGTTTTACTGTTTGTAGTCTGGGGAATGCTAATTTGTGTCCTGACCCGGAAGGCCCAGGCTAGCCTGATTTTGTCAGAAGTTAAGCAGTCAGCCCTGGTTGGTATTTGGACGGGAGGCCACCAAGGAAGTCCACGGTTGCTACACAGAGGCCGTCAATGGCAAACCACCTCCATTCGTCTCTTGCCTTGAAAACCCCAGAGAGTCGCCATAAGCCAGCGGTGACTTGACGGCACTTTTCGTGGCCACTATCATTGTATGTGGGCTTGTTGGAAGCTGCCTTCAGGACTGGCGCTGTCAAAAGGGCAGGTCACCATAAACACAAAAACTGGGAGGCAGAAACATGCTGAGAGCATTCAGGGCTTGTGCCTGGTCTGGGAGGTGTGCGCCTTTTGCGTCCAACATGCTTGTGCCTCTTTGGCAGTGTGACTGAGCACAATGGCCCAGTGCCAGGTGAAGTGTAGCTGAAGAGTGGCCAGGAGGATGCAGCCAGGCCCCTGAATATTGCATGCCCGCCTGTGTATATTTCCTACACCTGTTTCCTTAGTCATTCTTTTGGGCGGATGCTTGTTGTCCCTGTGCCATACTCCCCTTCGCAGGCAGTTTTTTGGGTTTCCTTGGCAGGGTGTGTATAATCGCTTCTCCGATCCACCTTTTTATCACTTGGGGATCTGGGGTGTGAGTTCCCTCAGTAGGTGAGCCTGTACTTCCCCTACACCCTTTCCCCTCACTTAGCTTTGCTTGGGTGTGTGTAAGGCAGTGGGTGACTCCACACCTTCCTCACTCATTATTTTCAGTGTCTGCTAGGTATGCATTCAGCATGTGCCTATGGGATCCATTCTTAAAGCAACGAACGAGATGATCTTTGAATCTGGGTTTCTATAAGCCCCCTATGTTCCACATGATGAATAATGCATCCCACGTGGGGCGAGATTTTCCCTGCTCCACAAGACCTAATTAAGAACTTTAATCTCATTGATTTCCCTGGAAATTATATCACCTACCTTTGAGAGGGGTATGTGTAATTTATATTTATTTATCACATCTCTATACACACTTTTATCCTAAAAGCGGTTCACAATGTAAAAGAAAAAATTAAGACAATGAAAAATGAAAGCCCTAAAACAGGGCTGGAGGCACCTTTGGAATTCTGACACAGGATGGTGGGTGCAGCCACAAAACGGCTGCCACAGGAGGCAGAGCCAGCTGTAGATCCTTGTGCTGTGCTGGCAGCTGCTGCCGTTGCAACATTTGAAAAAAATCTCCCAATCAGAAGGCTTGCTGGGCAAAAGCCCCACGTGGCCCACCCACTTTCTAAAACACTTGGCTATGTCAGGGAACATTTTCGAAAACCTCTTGCAGATTGGATCAGTCTTTTGAAACCGATCTAAAGTTTCATATCAGATGTGAGTGGTAGAAGAAAGTCTTTGCCTGCCTTCAGTAAGGTGAAATACAAACTGGGAACACAGTGGGCAACACTAGAGTAAACAGTGCAACAATGCACACCTTTGGGGAAAACAGCATCGGGGCCACCAGTGAAAAGGCCCTGCTCTTCATGTGCATCATCCAGCATCCACTCTAGATAGGATCTGAGCAGGCCCTCACTGGCAGGTATATTAAAGAATGGGAGGGTTCAAATGGGAGTTCTGTTTCTATGTGTTCAGAGACTCAGAAGAGGGTGGGAAATGAGAGCCAGGGTGAATAAGGTTCTCAAACTCCGTGGCAAGAGATCTCCTGGGATTACAGATTTTCTCCTTTGGAAGGTGGCCTCTATGGCATTATACCTCACTGATGAAGTCCCTCCTCTCCCCAAATCCTGCCTTCCTCAGGCTCCACTCCCAAAATCTCCAGGTATTTCCCAACCCGGAGCTGGCAACCCTAAGCGTGAATTAACTGTAAGAGTGCCATGCTAGTACTTGAAGACCAGGGATTCACCCCCCCCCCCCCGCATCTCCCCG
>NW_015168053.1:133198-168473 GCF_001447785.1 Gekko japonicus
GTGTGACAGGGCTTTTTTTTTTCTTTTTTTTAAAGAGGTACTGGAACTCTCAAGAGAGAAATTAAGTTTTCAATTTGTATACTGAACTTTTAAACATTTTTTAAAAGAATTTTGTCGAAGAGGTTCCGGGAACTCTGTTCCGGTATGCTCCCCCAGAAAAAAAAAGCCCTGCTGCGTGATCTGCTGCGCGATATGAACCTGGCTGTTGCTGTCTCCCACCCTAACTTAACTCACAGGGTGAGGATAAAATGCAGGGGGAAACCTTGTATGCCGCTCTGAGCTCCTTGGAGGAAGAGTAAGATAAACATGTAATAGGGGGGAAAGAGGAGGAGGAGGAAGGATTTTCAAAAGGCGGTGGGAGATAATCGGACAGATCTCATTACGGCACAGGACTGTTGTATAGATCAATGAACATTTTGAATTTTTAAAAATTCAGTTGAAATTAACGAGCACTGTCCCAGTCAGTAAATGAAAACGAGACAATTGTTTCCGTTTTCAGGAAGAATTTATTGGGAACGATTTTCCTTTTTCGGAAAGAATTAACCTCCCCCCCCCCCAATTCGTAAACACATAACAACTGAATAATTCAAAGTTAAACTTCTTAAAAAAGGAGTGTGTTGTCGTGTTGGGGAGGTGCAAAGAAACCGGGGGGGGGGGGGGCTTTTCATGTCAATCAAATTAGGCGCTCATATCTTGCCAGCAAAGGTTCCTTGTTCCCGCTGCTCATCCCAGCGCTTCACCTGAGGAGGGGAGAGTAGACAGGGGGCAAAGGAACATTGTTCAGAGAGGGTTCCTGAAGCAACACATCCACGTGAACCCCCAGCCCTACCCCGGAAAAACAAAACAACAATTAACAATTCGCTGTTCCTGAATGGTGCTCTCTTCCAGTTATGTTCTTGGGGCCAGCTCTTGCCACCTAAATATCCTCTGTGATGGATTTCCAGGACACTGGCATGCAGAATGTAGGGTTGCCAACTCTGGGTTGGGAAATTCCTGGATATTTGGGGGTGGAGCCTAGAGAGGCCAGGGTACGGGGAGGGGAGAGTCCTCAGTGTGCTATAATGATACATAGTCCGCCCTCCAAAACAGCCACTCTCTCCAGGAGAACTGAAATCAGTTGCCTGGAGATCGGTAGTAATTCTAGCTCTCCAGGCTTCACCTGGAGGCTGGCAACCCTATCTAGCAGACTGGACTGGTGCAGATTACATTCTGCTGGTATGACATTGATATGCACCACAGGATTCCAAAATGGTTCTCAGACATAAAAGGAACAGTCCTCTGAGGGTAGGGATGCCAGATTCAGGTTGGGAAACTCCTGGAGATTTGGGGATGGAGCCTGGGGAGGACAGGGACTCCAGTGGGGTACAATGCCACAGAGTCCACCCTCCAAAGCATCCATTTTCTCCTCTGATCTCTGCAGTTTGGAGATAAGCTGTAATTCCAGGAGATCCCCAGGTCCCACCTGGAGGCTGGCATCCCTACCTGCGGGTGGTCGCTAGAAAGAAGCAGGGTGTTGGTGCTAGTCAGTGAGTTGTAGTTAGGATCATGACAAGATTTTGTGGTTTTTAACGTTGAAAAGCTGCTGGTTGGTTTGAAAGAAAGGTTCCAAACGAGAGCCCAAAAAGCAGGAAAAGAGCCTGTTTCCAAAAAGCAGAACTCAAATGGAAACCGCAAAGTGCATTGCCTGCAGTCTGAAGGGAATGAGTGCGGTGGGCCAGCTGGGTTCCCCCTGCCAACCTGATGCTTCCACTCACCCAGGACACAGGACACAGGGATGTGAAGACCCTGCGGTACCAGTCACACAGCTTGGTGTCCTTGCCTTTGGCTGCCAGGGCCTTGGTGCAGCGGTGGTAATCTGCAGGGAAGAAGGAGAAACAACACCTCAATTTCTCCTCACCCTTCCTGATAACTTCAGAGAAGTTACAAGTCTGGGCACACCTTGGGGGGTTCCACATCTTCTAAGCTGTCCCTCTTCCACCACTGCATAACCTTCAAACAGGGACCAGAAACCAGGGCAAAGTTTTTGCTCTCCTTACCTGCTGCAGCAGTTTTATCTTCTGCTGCTGCTCTGTAATTTTTTCTGTTCTTTTTATTCAAAAAATGTCAAAGTGAAGTACCCGAAGGAGCATCTTTCTTAGCTGGTTCACAATCACAGCAACTCCTCCATTCCCTCCCCTTTAACAGAGCTGGGCCCCGGCCACACTGGCCGGATATCGCGCGCGGGGGGGGGGAGGCGTGGCTAATTGCCCCGGTGCAGTTTGATCCACGATTACGCGATCAGACGTGCCGGCGGCACACCATGGGTCCTTCCCTCGGCACCGGCGGGTAAACGAGGGACCGGAGGGGAATGCCGCGCGCCGGCGCGATCACACCACCAGTGTCTGGAGGCAGCCCGTGGCAAACGTTTACTAGTACCTTGGAGGAACTAGTTTTTTAACTCGCATTGTCGGTGGTAAGCCACGGGTGCGCTCCACTTCCCAGATGTTGGGGTGTGATCGCGCCCGGATAATCCGCCCACCATCCGTGCCTCTCCCGCAGCAACTTTGCCGTGTGACCGGGGCCCTTGTTTATTTAAAACATATTAATGCTGCCTTTCCACCCAAATAGGGTCCCCAAGGCAGTAAAGACCAAAACATCTGAACATTAAAAAAGCATTTAAATTAATAGTTCTAATGGCTTTTAAGGCAATGTTTTTAATTTGTATCTTTTAATTTGTTCGCCAACTTGATGGCCCTATAGAGGCAGAAAGGCATGGTAAAAATCTTGTTAATAAAATAAATAATATGTGGAGAGTGCAGACGTTTATAAAGAAAAGAAACCCAAAGCTTATATTATTGGCCTCCCACACCTTGCAGTACTTCAGGAGTAAGGATGCCAGCTCCAGACTGGGAGATTCCTGGAGATTTGGGGGGAAGGCCTGGGGAAGGTAGCATTTGGGGAAGCTAGGGTGCTCAGCTGGGACATAATGCCATACAGTTCATCCTCCAAAGCTGCCAGTTTCTCCAAGGAAACTGATCTCCGTAGCCTGGAGGTTAGCCGTAATTCTGGGATATCTCCAGCCACTACCGGGAGGTTGGCAAGCCCACTCAGGAGCACTAAAACAGGGTGACCAGAATTGCACACAGTATTCAACCCAAAGTCCCTCCCCCTCCTCATGGAACCGCATGCTCTCCCTCACCAACCCAAGTAATTCTGGTAGCAGTTGCGGGTCTGGTTGGTATTTGGGAAGCGTGGATCAAATGGGGCTGTCGTATACTCTCCCTTTTGCTTCCTGGTCTGGCTGAAATTTACCGAGGCAGCCGAAAAATTCTGCATTTCTGAAAGAAAGAAATAAGTGGGGGAAGGTTCACCTGAGTTGCTGTACTGCCCTTCCGTAGCACAATCCCCTCCAGCCCCCAGCTTCCTTCCAAGAGGTCATGGGGGTGCTGGCTCACACACAATCACCACACCAAGACTTCCTATTCCAGTTCCAGTTTCTCTCTTCCAAGGACCCAAGAGACACCGCAAAGCTAATAAATCTCTGCTTTTGCCTCAGCCTTGCTGCCCACCCGATCCAACCTTTACCTTTAACCTTATGGCTGTGATTTTTGTATCAGGGCTGGATGGAAGAAAACTGCCCAGAAGTAAGTGGAGGCCGAGTAGCTCCCTGCAGTGCTGGCAGCGCCACCAGGGACTGTTCTGCTTGCAATGGACAATGACGACCCCCCTACACTCTGGGCATAGGCTCACCCATCACCTCCTTGGATGCCCCGGTGGCTTTGCATCCAGCCGGTGGTAGCTTGTCGGCTTGGGAAATTCCTGGAGATTTGGGAAGAGGGAGCCTTGGGAGGGCAAAGTTTAGGAAGGGGAGGGAGCCCAGCAGCAATCTGATGTCAGAGTCCCCCCTCCCCCCCCAAAGCACCCATTTTCTCCAGGGGAACTGATCTCTGTAGTCTGGAGAGAAGCTGTAATTCTGGGGGATCCCCGGGTCCCACCTGGAGGCTGGCATCACTAGGGGGACTTTTAATGCAGCATGGAGATACACATACCTCCCCCCCACACTAATTTCTGTGGGTCAAATGCCAGTTAAAGATACTAAACAGCCGAGTTCAAATATTGGTGGCCTAGGCTTGCCAACTGTGGATTAAAAAATTCCTGGACATTTGGGGGTGGAGCCTGTGGAGGGTAGGGTTGCCAGCCTCCAGGTGGGGCCTGGGGATCTCCCGCTTTTACAACTCATCTCCCACGGACAGAGATCAGCTCCCCTGGAGGAAATGGCTACTTTGAAGGGGGGACTCTATGGCATTGTACCATGCCGAAGCCCCTCCCCTCCCCAAACCCCTCCCTCTCCTGGATCCACCCCCAGAGTCTCCAGGTATTTTCCAAACCAGACCTGGCAACACTAGCGGAGGGCATGATTTGGGGAGAGAAGGAGCTTTAGCAGGGAATAATCCGACAGAATCCATACTCCAGAGCAGTGTTCCCTCTAAGCTGAGTCAGTGTGAACTAGCTCACAGTTTTTTAGCCTCTGACTCACACATTTTTGTCTTAGCTCAGGAAGGATGGCTCCAGGGCAAACTAATTTATGCAGCCGCCAAATCACTCCCTCACAACTTCAATGCCAGTGGCTCACAAAGTAGAATTTTTGCTCACAAGACTCCACAGCTCAGAGGGAGCATTGCTCCAGAGCAGCCATTTTCTCCAGGGGAACTGATCTCTGTAGTCTGGAGATCAGTTGTAATTCTGGGATAACTCAAGACCCCACCTGGAAGTTGGAAACCAGGCAGCCTCACTCCTCCCCCGTCCCACTGACACCCCCCCCCCAACTCTCATTACTCTTGTCGAATAGTTGGCCTGACTCTGGATCCCAGTAGCCACTTCAGAAGATGGGGGAGAGGAAATATGGCACTTCCTCAGCCTCTGATTGGGTTGAGCAGTCACCAGACTAAGAAGTCAGCCAATGAACTTTGAGATGAACAGTCAAGGCTTTTTCTATACGGGGGGGGGGGGTTCATTCTGGCCTTTCCTTTTCCTGTTTGGAAGAACTGCCCTTCAGCCACCAATCAGCTTGCAGATACAGCCCCGGGGTTTAACGGTTGGGTATAACTGCCTCAGAATCTTATGGAGTCGTCAGTGAGGGAAGAGTCTGTTTGAAACCATGGGCCAGTCGGGGCCAGAAGTTTCTGCCTCTTCCAGGAGAATGGGGAAAACAGGCCAGTGTGTGCATTTCCACATTTATTCCGTTACTTATTCCATATTTATATCTGTGAATTATATATGTGTATCAGCAAAAAACCAAAACGAAACACTACCGCTGATTGGGAGGGGGGTGGTTGTGTGCAAATTTTCTTTCTTTATCACACCGTGGTTCCCCCCCCCCCTTTTCCAGTAAAATACTGCAAATTTTGGGGGCCAAATTTAGGGTTTGTAGAAATCCAAGGTATACAAAACAGTAAATCTGGCATTGATACTGAACATTATTGTCTTATAAATCATAAGGGCTAAACTGCATGTTCCATGGAAGATACCTGACTGCATCTCACAATGTATTTATTTCCAATTAAAAGCATTGGGGGGGGGGGCGGCAGTTTCAAATTGGGTCATATATGAACATGTCCAGCTTACCTTGTACTAAATCAGGCTATTGGGCTGTTTTGTCAGAAAAAGGTCTTTCCTAAGCTAGCTCTGATGTGTTAACTGGAGATGGAGAGATTGAACTAGTATAAATTGTAGCAGCTCCTCATAGATTAAACATGCAACACTGAGAGGAAGAGACTGTAAGTCTTCTTCCATCACTTCATTTTCAGCACCTTCCAAGCTGCTAGTTCACAGGGAGTGGGGGGAAGATCCAATAAAGCAAACATGAGCTGTGGAGGGAATTTACAGCAACAGCACCACCGCTTTCATTCAGTCTAGGGTTGCCAGCTCCAAACTGGGAAATTCTGGGAGATTTGGGGGTGGAGTCTGGGGAGGGCAGGGTTTGGGAAGGGACCTCAGTGGGGTATAATGCTATAGAGTCTAGCCTCCTTAAAGTCCACTTTCTCCAGGAGAACTGATCTCTGTCATCTGGAGATCAGTTGTGATTCTGAGAGCTCTCCAGACCCCACGTAGATTGGAAACCCTATAAATCAGTTCCCAACCACCCACAGTACTTGTAAATTAAAATAAAAATGTATGAGCAATTCTATGCAGTTACTCCACTCTGAACTTGTTGAAACCCATGGGCTTAGAGTGGAGTGACTCCCCACTTAATGCGTAGTTTGCCCCCAAGATTCATTTTGTTTTAAATGCTCCTCAAAACCAATGGTACTGCATACAAGTTTCAAGTACTGCTTTTCTTGGTGAAATTTGACCCTACTTCCATGTTATTTTGCTAAGGAAAACAGCAATTTAACTGTCATGAGTTGTACATAATTTGTATTTGGCTATCCAAAAGTGAGTATTAACTGTAGAAGTCTAAAGTCATCCAGGGTGGAACAGATTGACACACGTTTCTGTATCACCCCAATGGTATTAGTGATTGCAGCATGTCCTGAAGGCTGCTTCACACTTCCACCATGCCACAGCTACGTCACCATTTCCTACAAGAACAATGTGCAGTGTGATGGGCAGACATTTATCCTAAACACACAGCAAACACACACTGGGGAGTTAGGTGAGACCCAGTGTGGTGTAGTGGTTAGAGTGCCAGACTGGGAGGCAGGAGACCCAGGTTTGACTCCCCACTCTGCTTGCTGGGTGACCCCAGGCCAGTCATACACTCTCAGACTAATCTACTTCACAGGATTGTTGTGAGGATAAAATGGATAAGAGGGGAATGATGTAAGGACTATGGGTCACTTTTGGGGAGAGCCAATCAAGATTTTTACAGCTTCACACTACATGTTTCCTGTGGGATACATCAGTGTAACATCATGGCAGCAATGACTAACATTCTAATGTACTGAATCCAGATGTGTTTATTTATAGTCAGATTTATACCCCGCTCTCCCCGCAAAGCAGGCTCAGGGCGGCTTCCAACAGCAATACAACAATACATAATAAAAGCATAAATAGATAAAATGGATAAGAGGAGAATGATGTAAGGGCTATGGGTCCCTTTTGGGGAGACAGGCAAGGCAGCCAATCAAGGTTTTTACAGCTTCACACTACATGTTTCCTGTGGGATACATCAGTGTAACATCATGGTAGCAATGACTAACATTATAATGTACTGAATCCAGATGTGTTTATTTATTTATTTATAGTCAAATTTATACCCCGCTCTCCCCGCAAAGCAGGCTCAGGGCGGCTTCCAACAGCAATACAACAATATAGAATAAAAGCATAAGTAGTACAGAATCAAAACACAACAATTAAATAGTGCATTACAAATGTTACAAAGTACTGGTGGCAGTTAAAAATAAGCAAATAAGATGTTTTCAAATGAAAGTAGGAGGTTCTCAGGCCCAACAAAGGCTCTGATTTTAGCTCTCTAGCAGGACTACTGTGGTCACTGAAGTCTCAAGTTGCCAGGCTGCAGGGCAGACGGCACTCCTCATCTTTACAGACACGGCTGCCGCTCAGCCTCCCACAGTTCCATGGGCAGGCTCTGTCCTCTCCCTCCTACCACACCTGCTGGGGCACTTTAACAGAATTCTGAATAGATCCACCAGCATGATATTCTACTTTGAATTTTTTCACAAGTTCTTCAAATAGCTCTTTATGTTTCTCTTCTGCCAAGATTTGGTCATTTGGCTTCAGTCCATATTTGTCAAGGAAGTCCTTGTCCACTACTGCACAGATGTCAAGGAGAGGATTCCCCATTCCAAAAGGTTTTCACTCAGCCTGGGCATGGTGGCGGTGATGCGAGCGAGAGAGATAAGTTGATAAGTGAAACAGCTCATAGTTTATTTCAGCTCGGGAAAACAAGACAAGGAAAGCAGGACCGGAGGTCTGCTTATATTCCCATAGTAAACCATACCCAAACACACACCCACACCCGTGATAGGATTATTTACAGTGCACATGCCTTCTATAGGTCACTCTAGGATCCTGACTGCCCGATTGGGTGCATTCTAGGATCCGTGCTGGCTATTGTCTTGGAGAGCGAAGCTTAAGCCGTTCGCATGGCTGTGTGAGGACCCGACCGTGTGCGCGGTCTATGTAAGAACACAACAAACATATTAAAGTGTATTCATTTAACTTTGTTTAACCTATATAGCTCTCTTCCTCCAGTCGTACAATGGAAGAAGGGTAGAATATAACATAAATGTAAAAAAAAATCCAGCTAGAGGTCGCGGGGGTGTCGAACTCATTTGTTATGAGGGCTGGATCTGACATAAATGAGACCTTGTTGGGCCGGGCCATGTGTGTCATAAAAGGTAATGCCAGGTAGCAGAGATATAAACTTTATAAACGACACAGACAAACACAAAGATTTTTTTTAACTTTTAACATCGGGGAGGGCGGGGTATAAATGTGAAAAATAATAGTAATAATTTTCAGTGAGTTCGATAACCCACCTGGTTCCATAGTGCTCACCAACAGATAGCTATTTGGTCACAAAGATACCACAGTATTGTTAGGAGTAACTTGCTCCATGGACTTTGTTCGTTTCCTTGTTGACTCCCGGCATGCCATTCACTTCTCTGGCTGTGTTAGGAGGAGAGGATGGGGAAGTTCTTTGCTTCCCAGATGCACATCAGCTTTCTATTTGCATCCACAACATGCAGGGAGAAGCACCCATAGCCTCTTCCATTCTGTTTTCATGTCCTCAAAATATCCCATGGAGCGGCTATTAGTTCCATTGTAAAAATAGTAGAAGGACCTATACACATGTTCACCTGCTGGAGGGTTCTCCATCTGCAAGGCTCTGGATGATGCCATTTGAAGGCATCACAGGCTGCACTTGAGCTAACCAGTAAGGATAAAGTGTGGAAGCAGAAACATCCAGCCCACAGTCACAAGCCTTGTGCCAACAATCTGTGTTTTCTATTATGTTTGGCCCAGCCAGAGAAGATGAAAAAGAGACACTCACTGTTTTAGTGAAAAGTTTTATTAAGAATGCCCTTTGATCCTCCACATATCCAAAGCATCCATTTGCTCCTATTCCTCTCAAAATGCGGCTCTTGGTTATTTTGAAACCTGGCTCGCTTCACAACACAGGCTGTGAATTGCAAGCAAAGGTGGCGTAGACATCATCAAGACAGGGTGCTTTCAAAACTGGCTCAGTTGTAACTTCTGAAAATGAAAGCAAGGAAAAGTAATCTTTTACAGTACAGAAGAGAAAAATCCTTCAGACATAATCCTGATACAGTAAAACCACCACAGTGAGACTTTCAGTTTACTGGACATCCTGAAATCCCTTCAGATGTAGGCTTGTAAGTGTTTTGCAGCCCTGTCCTATCACTCCACATGACCTGGGACCTAAGTTTCCCCTCAGCTCGCCAGGATATGGATTTAGGGCACAATCCAGCACAATCTCATTTCCCATTGAAAGACAAATGAACTGCATAAGAACTATTTACTTCCACTTCATTGTTCCCTTACTTAAGACTTTCTAACCCAACTCATCTCCCAAAGGATGAGTAACAACAACAACAAACACAAAAGTCCTTGATTCTGTCACCTCTCAGATACTGGCCAGTCTTCCACCATCTGCCCATGAAGTTTGCCTAGAAGCTACAGTCAGTACAGAGTGTGGTTGCCAGAAAGTTGACAAAAGTGCTGGTATTGACTTTTAAACACCTACACAGCTTGGAGCCAGCATACCTGAAGGACCACCTACTCCCATATGAACCTACCCATCCCCTCTGGTCATTTTCAGAGGCCCTGCTTTAGGTGCCCCTTCCATCTGAGGCTAGACAGGTGGCAACCCAAAAAAGGGCCTTCTTGGCTGTGGCACCGAAATTTTGGAATTCCCTCCCCCATGACATTCATCAGTCTCTCTTTGAAATTGTCTTTTGCCAACTGATGAAGACTTTTCCCCGTGTTCCCCCAATAACTGCTACTGCCCTCCTCACTGCTGTCATGTGTGTTTATATGTTTTATTGGATTATTTAAATATTTTATATCTACTTTATTTTAAATGCTGCTTTATTTTAAATGCTTTACGCTCATCCAATCAACATCTTTTGGCAGTCCCGAGCCCAAAGGACATCTGCCTATCCTTGACCAGGTCCAGAGCTTTTTGATCTCTGGCCCCAGCCTGGTGGAACATGTTCCCATTTGAGATCCAGGCCCTCTGGGATTTATTACAGTTCCACAGGGCCTGCAAAATGGAGCTGTTCTGCCAGGCCTTTGGTTGAGGCGGTGGATGTCCAATTACATCGGCCTCTCCTGTTCGAATCCGCCTTATGCTGACAGCTGTTCGGCTTACCTGCTTAAACTACTGTCCCTTGGCATTCCGTACAGGGTGCACTCTGGGCTTATGAAATCTTTGAATCGCCATCATGTTTTAGATATTTAAACTGGCATCAGATTTTAAATTGGAATTAATAATGTTTTACAGTTATTGTTTTACTTGGTGTTGTGACCCGCCCTGAGCCCACTTCAGGGGAGGCTGGGATACAAACTGCATAAAATAAATAAATAAAATAATGTTTCAGTGTTTTGATGTTTGCCATCTTGGGACCCTGTTTGGGTGGAGAGGCGGCACATAAATATTTTAAACAAACATCCTCAGCTTTAATCCTAGATTTCTGTCCGTTTTGCTTCAACCAAGCTAGAAGTTTTGGTTCTTAACTTGCTGAAACTAATCTCCAAAGAGCCCAGGATCTCCAACAGCTGACATCTATAGCTTTAACCTAACAAAGGTTAGATGAGATGTGAAATTTGTCTGATGAGAGGTCAGGTGGACTCCTTGCATTTTAAGAGCATGAGAGATGGAGACCACCTTTCAGCTGGCCATGGAATACCACTGCAGCACTGCTTGCCCTTGGCCTTCCAAGAGGTGCTGTAACCACATCCATTATGAAATAGACGACTGCTTACACATTGTGAAATAGCAAGGTTCAGACCCCCTGGACCCTGTTTCCTTCTGCCATTTAATGCTTGGTCTCTGATTCTCCCCTTTCCAATCTATCTAGATACCATTTCCCCTTCCAACACTCCAACATGCCCCCCCCATTCTTGCCCTCCTTCAGATCTCTGTGTGCAGACACATTACAGCCAGGGATTGTTTATTCTGTAGTTCCAAGCAAGCACAGGATTTAATGTGGGGTACAGAATTAAACATCCAAAGACTTTCAAGTCCCAACTCTTGAGCATAACTATCCCATGTCTGATCTTCTGACCACTTCTGTCTGCCTCCTGCCATCTCTACATTCACATACCTGAAAAGATGGGATTGTGTAAAGTTCAGATTTTTTTTTAAAAAAGGGCGGAGAATCTTGAGCTAATTTTCCCAACTCAAATTTTATGCAAATGTATATTTTTCCACATTTAAATATTTTAAGATTGGATTTAGGCAGAGCTTTTTTCCCCTTCTTTTTTTGAAAAAGAGGTGCTGGAACTCTCAAGAGGGAAATGAAGTTTTCAATCTGTACACTGAAAACTCATGAACTTCTAAACATTTTTAAAAGAACTTTGTTGAAGAGGTTCCAGAACTCTGCTCCGGCACATTCCCCCAGAAAAAAAGCCCTGGGTTTAGGGTTTTTCTTTAAAGCTCTTGACATACAGATACTGCATTTTGGCAAGTTCATAGTTAACATTATTGCTGTAACATTCAGCAGCTCAGTTTACAATTTAGGGTTGGTTGGTTATTTTTGTTTTTAACATATCCCTCAAAAGTGATATTCGAAAAGGTTTCCAATTCAGATATATTGTTTTTAACATATCCCTCAAAAGTGATATTTGAAAAGGTGGATTTCAAACTTGGGGAAATTTCATTTCACCCCTAGTGCTAGTCAAACTTGGGGAAATTTCATTTCACCCCTCTTCCCTCTTCCCTCTCCAAGTCTCATATAATCCAAACCTGGCTGATGCGTCTTTGGTTACCCGACTGCCAAGTCCACCAGAAGGTGTAGTAACTCTGGATACACGATTGCTGGGACCTGGAGTGGCAGCAGCAGTTGTCCTGGATGCAGGTGTATCTTCTATCTCCACAGTACCAAGCCATTCCTGAGGCTGGAATACATAGTGCTCCTGTAATCTTGTGTCTGGCTCTTGGAAATTTCTTGCAATGATCTTGCTGCCTGGCTTTGAAGGACCAGCTCCTTCAGAAAATGTCTCCCTCTGTGAGCGTCCCACACCTACTGATTTGGTTTCTACTATAGAGCGACCCACACCCACTGATCTATGGGATCTGTCAGGAGGTCCAGGTACTGAAGAGGGGCGGGAACTCATTCTCCAGTTGTCATCCATTTGACTCTGTTGTTGGGAATGCATTCTAGATTCCCTTTGCTCCTTCCAGCTGCCTATGGCAGAGGGACCAACAGCTGCAGATTTCGTATCTACTACAGAACGACCCACCCCTACTGAAACGCGGGATCTGTCAGGTGGTCCGGTTAGTGCAGAGGGCTGGGAGCTTGGCCTCCAGCCATCCTCCATTTTGCTCTGTTGCTGGGATTGGATGCGGGAATCCCCTTGCTGCTTCCAGCTGCCTGCAGTGGAGGGACCAACTGCTGCATCCCTCAAGCTGCCTCTGGCAGAGGGACCGACTGCTTCAGATTTAGTTTCTACTATAGTACTGCCCGCCCCTACTGAAACGCGGGATCTGTCTGGAGGTCTGATTGCTACAGAGGGCTGGGGGCTTGGAGTCCAAGCATCCTCCATTGTGCTCTGTTGCCGGGATTGCACACTGGATTGCTCTTGCTCTCTCCAGTTGGCTGAGGTGGCGGAACCAGCAAGTGTAGATTTTGTGCCTGCTGTTGAAATCCCCTTATCGACTGATGTTCTGGATTTGGGGGGAATCATCTCTGTGCTTACAAAAGCTTCTTTGCTAAGTGCAGATTTTTCAGAGGGTCTAGAACTAGGCATTATCTGATCGGTTGCAGGCCTGTCTAATTTAGAAGGAGAAGCAGAGCTTTCCATATTGCTGGCGACTATAGTCGGCTGAGAGGTTCCTGTATAGGACCGTGGCGTTGATAGGTTTCCTGGGTCCGACCCCAGCGTAGCTGTGGTACTGAAGGCTTCATCTGGCATCACAGTATTCATCTCAGAAGAGAAGGGCTCCTCCGTCTGCATAGCTTTCCCTGAGGGTCCGATCACTCCCGAGATAGTTACACGTTTGGAAGGCTTTGAAGCTATGTTTTCCAGCTGCTCTTCTTGGAGCTGAGGGGGCGGGGAAGAGAGAGAAAGAAGAAGGACTCAGACAGGAGGCCTAACCCAGATGTCTATACTGGTTTGCCACTCATGCAGAAATGCAGGAAGAAACTCCTGGAAAAGGTCTTCTGGTGATATGACTGGAGTGGGTTGTAGGGACATTATCACTCCAGTCTTGGCCTATCTACATTGGCTCCTAATTTGTTACAGGCCCAATTCAGGGTGCTGCCTTTGACACTTAAAAGCCCAATACTGTCTAGACCAGCATAAAACTTAAGGACCACCTGCTCTCATATGAACCTACCTGACTACTATGGTCATTTTCTGAGGCCTTGCCTCCTCTGTATTCTGAGGTTAGGCAGGTGGCAATCCAAGACAGGGCCTTTAGTTATGGTGCCAAGGTTGTGGAATTCCCTCCCCATTGTCTGTCCCCTTCTAAGACTTTTTTGTTTTGCCTGGCATTCTCTCCACAATCCCTCCTTAATGCCCTGTGTATTAATTGATGATTCTACTAATGTGTGTGTGTAAGCTAGGGTTTTAATGATATGTTTGTTTTTACTTGTTAGTTTAATGTGTGTGTGTAAGCTAGGGTTTTAACTTGTTTTATGATATGTTTGTTTTTACTTGTTAGCTGCCAAATTAGGTCAAAAGTTGAGATATAACTTGTGAATAAATAAATAAGGAGCCCTATTCTAAGGGTTAGGTCATATATGACTGTAACATCGAATTCCGCATATACATGGGCCACAGGTCTCACAGCAAGGGCAGAATTTCCATGTCCCCAGTATCTCCTCAAAGATACATGTTCAGCCATTGTTCATCAAGTGTCAAGGTGATATTCATTAGTACTAGTGATAGTAATTAGGCTAGCCCTGGTTTCACTCTACCTTATACCTTAGCGTCTTCATTGCTTTTTGAGCTTCTCAGTCTCTCCATAGATGAGGACACAACACTATAGATGGTGACAAATGTCAGACTGCTCCTTTGTTTGGCTGTAAAATAAACAGGGAAATCATAAGGCACATGGCTCCCAACCAAGCTAGCACCAGCAGAAGGCATTTGGGGAACATTTGACTGATATATTAAAACACCTGTAGACTGTTTTACCATATGCACCCAATACAAACTGTCAAATCAGGTCATAAAAACAGACCACAGGCACAACTATATACTAATTAGTAACAACTTGGCAGCTGAAATAAGTCCCTTCGTCTAAAACCATCAGCACAACATTTTAACTCAGAGCCTTGACAAAGAGACTCCTTCCAAGGGCCTTAAACTTGACAAAGAGACTCCTTCCAAGGGCCTAGAAGGAGCTGAAAGGCTTTTCTGAACAGAATTGCCTTGCAAACCCTTCAGAAGGCAGGCTGGGATGAGACAGTTCCATTCCAGAGCATCAGATGAATGACAAAAATGGCTCTTCAGTGGGACATTGTCACCTGAAATATGGGAGGGGGATCAAGATGAAAACTTGGCCCAGTGAGCCAAGCTGGCACACAGGTTTATATGGGCAATGGCTGTACTTCACGTTTGCAGACACCAGACCATGAAGGGCTTTAATGGTTAATACCAGCACTTTAAATTAGCCCAGATAGCAGCAGCCAATGACAGATGAAGAAAATGACTTGGAAGAGCAAAAGGGCAAGCCGTTCTATTCTGAACCAATCAATATTTCTGGCTTGTTTTTAAGGGTAGCCCCATGGAGACTGCATTCCAGTAATCTAGCACTAAACCCCTGATACCATAGATCCATGTGGCCAGATCAGCTGAATCTGAGAAGGAGAACAGGGCTTTTCTGCATCAAATTTCTGCTGCAGCTTGGCTTCTTAGCGGCATTGTTTTTCCCCACCCTAACCCACTGGGTCATTTGCTGGTTGTTGCTTTTCTTCTCCCATCCCAAGTTTTTTCTGTATTTTGTCAGATCACTGCATAGCTGCTCTGAAAAAAACATGGGGAAACTTCTCAAAGACAAACTGGGCGAGCAATGAGCAGTACTGTACTTAAGGGATGAAGTTAAGAAGACAACCTGCATAAAAAACTTGGTGCAGAAAGCCCTTATGCACTGGGTTTAGCAATAGCACCAACCTGCCTTTCCATCAGCAGGGTTAGAGTCATAAGTAATTGAGCCAGGGGATATCATAGTTGTGCACTATGTATCCATAGTTGTGCTGCTTTTGAAATGTCTGACACTGCTCTAATTTTTTTAATGTAGCTTTTATTATGAGCTGCCTTAGATCCCTTTTGAGAACAAGGCAAGTTAAAAGTTTTTCAATAGATAGATGGAATATTCTGCCAGTGCAGAGCAAACCCATCCAAAGCTAGCAGTGAAACTCGCTCCACACCGTTAATGTTCCCAACCAGCATAACCTCTGTTTTATCTGTATTGAGCTTCAGTTTATTCCTCCCTAGCCACCTGACCATGGCATCCAAGGAATGGCCCAAGACAGAGATGGCTGCTTCTAGAGGCTTTGTTAATATAGAACTGAGAGTCATCAGTGTATTGATGGCTCCTAACCACAAAGCTACTGATGATCTCATTTAGTAGCCTCATATAGATGTTAAGCAGCGTAGGTGAGAGGACCAAACCCTAACTGGAATTTTGTATATTTCTATACTTTTCTTTCCCTCCCCTCTTTTCCCCTTCCCCCTTTTCTTTATATAAACTAATAATAAAACTCTTTTAAAAAAAGACATCTTCCAAGTCATTTTTCAGGAAGCTCATTTAGCTTCTCCGATTACAACTCTTTGAGTCCCAACAGACAAAAACTACTGATGCTATCAAACTATCACTTCTCTCACCCCTGTCTCCTCCAACAGTTTAATAAAGCAAGACAACTCATCATGTCAAAAGCCACCCATTAGCTCTAACAAAAAGCAGTGCCATTGCTTGGGAAATCAGCAGAATCAACAGAAATTGCATGCTGTAGCCAGTTAGCAGCACCGGAAGACAAAAAAACAACATGGAATGTTCAGGGGAAAGGATTGTAATACCTAAGAATCCTGGATTTGTGTTAGTGTTCTGGAAAATCACAGTAACAACCTGAACCAGTGATTTCTATGTATCTCTTTAGCTCTGGAATGTCATATTGGACATCCTTATCGACTAGTAGCCATGCTTTTTCTGCACTGTATAGGACAGGTCCCCCAAGGAAGTGAGGTGGGCACCATCCTTGGAAATTTTCAGAAGGTGCTATAAGGCTATTTTATTCGCCAGAGCTTTTAATGGAATGTAAGTTGCAGGCATTTTATTAGGTTGGGGGTGAACTGGTTTTATTGCTACTTGGATGTTTTAAATTATGTATTGTAAGCTGCCTTGAGCCATCAAGAAAGGAGCGATACAAATAGTTTCATTAATAAGTAAAAATAGAAATCACTGTTCCCCCAGATGGTAAATTATTTGGATCATCATTTAATAAGGAAGGATTTTAACAAAGGTCTAATATCCCGAAGACATTCTCAGAATCATTTCAGAGGATCAGTCTGAATCTATCCATATCAACATACAATCAGCCAACTACTGCTGGCACCAGAAATCTGCAGACAGGGAATTCAAGGAGTGAGCAATTACATAAATAGTTTAGCCTGAATGTTCCCTTACCTGAGCTCAGAGCATTTTTCAGTCGACTCTTGGACTTGGACTTGGACGCCTGATCCCTGACAAGATACAGCTTGATTTAGTCTGATTTCTTCAAGGAGGTTCAAATTAAAAATGTAAATCTTAGTCAGGGCACAGCAGTCACTCCACTCCAGTGATAGCCTGTGCCCTGCAACGCAACATGTGAACCACATTCTGATGGTCCAGTTCCACGCCAGTCCCATTTGGGTTGAATGAGGATCAACATACATATGTGTGTGTGTGTGTGTGTGTGTGTGTGTGTGTGTGTGTGTGTGTATATATATATATATATATATATATATATATGAGTGTATATATGTATGGCTGTAGATCACTGAAATGATTGCACCTTTAATTTCGTTGTACTGTGTACAATGACAATAAAGTAAGTGTGTGTGTGTGTGTGTGTGTGTGTGTGTGTGTGTGTGTGTGTATATATATAGTTCTGTCAAGTAAAAGCTGACTTATGGTGACCCCATAAGGTTTTCAAGGCAGGCTCCTTTCCACAAAAGCCCCCATCATCCAGGAAGGGGGATACTGACATTGGAAGGAACTATTTCATGTGCACTGTGTCCACATGGTTCTTCTACCAAAACAGAGTGTAGTGCTTAGGGTTGCTAGCTTCCAGGTGGAGCTTGGAGATCTCCCAGAATTACAATTCATCTCCAGACTACAGAGAACTGTTTCCCTGGAGACAATGCCTGTTTTGTAGGGTGAACTTTATGGCATTATCCCCCGCTGAGGTCCCTCTCCTCTCCCTCCCCAGGATTCATCCCCAAATTGCCAGGAATTTCTCATCCTGGAGTTGGCAATCCTAGGTGTAGGACACTCATAGGGAAGTAGCTCTCAGGTTAAAGCAGGCCTGTGTCATCTGCTTCCCTTGCCTTGTCCACTCCAAACTGATGAGATCATTCTTACCTGGACTGTTGGTTCTCCCAACATACCTGAGTGGCTCCTGTTTCTCTGTGGCACTGCTTGGCTGAGTCTTGTCACCACTCTTGCTCTTCTTTCTACTGAATATTTTTTTCACTTTGACAGACTTAGATGCATCCACTGTTCGGCTCTGGGGCCTACTTTGATCCCTTGTAAATGGCTGGGAGGTCCCCACAGCCACAGACTTCAGGCCAGGTTCAGAAGGCCCTGCTGCTACTGACACAAATTTCCTGCCGAGCTGTGACCAGCCTTTTTTTGTCCTCCCTTGTGGGCTTGGAGAAGTGTGGCTCCCTCGGTCTTGGAAGGGACCGGAAGACTTCACTGGCTTGTTGCTCTTTGTCTTGCTAAGCTTCTGGGTTTCCATGCCTCCCATCTGTGAATATGGAGGACTGGCCCTGCCTTGACTTGGTAGCTTAGAAGGAGCAGCAGAACTCCCCTGTTTCTCAGAATGTTTTGATTTTACCGATAACTCTCTAGAAGCGGGTCTGGTCCCCGTGTCTCCTTTCGCCTCCTTAGTCATGCCTGCCATTTGTGAATACGGGGCACTGGTTCTGCCTGGACTCTGTAGCCTAGAAGGAGCTGCAGAACTCCCCCGTTTCTCAGAAGGTTTCGATTTTACAGACATCTCTCTAGAAATGGGTCTGCTCCTCATATCTCCCTCAAGCTCCTCATTCATGCCAGTTATTTGGGAATATGGGGCACTGGTTCTACCTGGACTCTGTAGCCTGGAAGGAGCAGCAGAGGTTCCCTGTCTCTCAGAAGGTCTCGATTTTACAGACATCTCTCTAGAAATGGGTCTGCTCCTCATATCTCCCTCAAGCTCCTCATTCATGCCAGTTATTTGGGAATATGGGGCACTGGTTCTACCTGGACTCTGTAGCCTGGAAGGAGCAGCAGAGGTTCCCTGTCTCTCAGAAGGTCTCGATTTTACAGACATCTCTCTAGAAATGGGTCTGCTCCTCATATCTCCCTCAAGCTCCTCATTCATGCCAGTTATTTGGGAATATGGGGCACTGGTTCTGCCCTGACTCTGTAGCCTAGAAGGAGCAGCAGAGGTTCCCTGTCGCTCAGAAGGTCTCGATTTTACAGACATCTCTCTAGAAATGGGTCTGCTCCCCATATCTCCTTCAGGCTCTTCATTCATACCAGCCATTTGGGAATATGGGGCACTGGTTCTGCCCTGACTCTGTAGCCTAGAAGGAGCAGCAGAGGTTCCCTGTCCCTCAGAAGGTCTCGATTTTACAGACATCTCTCTAGAAATGGGTCTGCTCCCCATATCTCCTTCAGGCTCTTCATTCATACCAGCCATTTGGGAATATGGGGCACTGGTTCTGCCCTGACTCTGTAGCCTAGAAGGAGCAGCAGAGGTTCCCTGTCTCTCAGAAGGTCTCGATTTTACAGACATCTCTCTAGAAATGGGTCTGCTCCCCATATCTCCTTCAGGCTCTTCATTCATACCAGCCATTTGGGAATATGGGGCACTGGTTCTGCCCTGACTCTGTAGCCTAGAAGGAGCAGCAGAGGTTCCCTGTCGCTCAGAAGGTCTCGATTTTGCAGACATCTCTCTGGCCGATGGTGCTCTTGTTGAAGCCACTCTGGATGCCATCTGACTCTGCTTTCTTGATGAACTCTGGGAGGTTAGGCCACCTCCTTCTACTTGGGTCAGAGGCCTGGCTGACCTTGATGAGCCCTGGCTTGTGACCGGGGCTTCTGTGGCCAATTTCTCTGTCAAGCTTGGGGCATTGCTATAGCCCTGGGAGACCTTCTGTTGACTGACTTTAGACGCTGTAGCTTCCACCAAAGACCTGGATTTTTGGCTTCTTTCAAGTTTAATAGGGACCTCTCCAGATCCCCAAGATTCTTTTTGTGTTATGCTGTCTTTTGCCACAACAGCTTCTTGCACTGCTGAGGGACGAGGCTGTTCAATGCTCCTCCTCTGACTGGATGCCCAGGGGCTGAGTTGACTGGCTGGTTGAGAGGGACCAACGGCCTCGGACATAGTAAATGGCATAGAAGGCCCAATACCCACAGACATAGTGGCAAATTCTGAGGTCTCTACCCCCACTGAGGCATGGGATGGTGGGGGAGAATGAGCACATGGCGTGCAAGAACTAAAACGCCGAGGCTGGGACTCCATTTGATGCTGGCTATGCTTAGTTGCACTCGTGCTTTTCAGCTTTGATGGATCCTTGGAAACTGAATACTGGGGCTGCCCTCCAGAAGTATATGCCTGTAGAGAAGAAATATACAGTATCTTAGCATATATAAAGTATGGATTACTAGAAGACAATGGAAGATATATGCAACTGTTTCCTAGCAAATATCTGTTTTCTTGACCCACCCATCTTCCTGATCAGTGACCCAAACTTCCTCCTTTCTGATGGGCTGCTTTTAATTTCTTGCATTGAACAGAATTTCAGCTCCATTTTTGGTGCTAGACTATCAGACCACCATGAACAAAAGCAAAAGAACACTAACAGCATGTCTGCATTACAAAACTATCAGTTCTATATCTATCTAACTAATATGGCTTCCCTCAAAGAATCCTGGGAGTTGTCATTTGCTGAATGTGAGGAGAATTTTTCTGTTTGAGCTTCTTAGACCTTCTCACGGAAGCTGCCAGGAAGGAATAACTATTATACCAGTTTTTATGTGGTGGCCTAGGAGAATGCGGAAAGGACTGAACATGTTTAAAACAGCTTGACAGAATTTGAAGGACAAAAACAATACCTGCAACGAGAGAGTTGGGGCCTGGAAGTGTTTTGGCTGAGTTGCTATCTAGCCGCAAATCATTTAAACTTTGTTATTTGTACCCCCCTCCCCACCTGAAAATAACAGAGTTTTAGTGCTTATTCAATTGTCTCCTTCACTCGAGGAACAATGGGGATATATGGAAAGTTTGACTTCGTGAAGAGACATCTTTTTGGGGAATGGGATGGAGGAGACCCTGGGTAATATTGCCCATATCACCTCATAATGCACGGTTTAGAGGTCTAAGAGAAGAAAGAGGTGAAAAAGGAGGGCTAGTAGTCCCTGCTTGAGGCTTAATGGAGCCCAAGATGAGAACCTGCTTATGCACCCCTTCCCGATCCTCTCTTTCCATGTTCTTTTGTCTTTTTCCACTCACAAACACATGTTTTGTAACGCCATCAAACCCTGCTCTTTAACAGCCTAACTTGCCTTCCTCCTCCTGTCATGCTTCTTCCAACCTCACCCCTTCTTCCATCAAAATAGCTGACCAAAATGGTGGGTGAAGGCCAACAGCTTGGGCAGATGTGCCAGTTAAGCTTAAGGCATGCCGGCCTATGGTCACTGTATCCTGTATGCAGCAATGGGACCTACAAAATCTGGGAAAGGAGCGTCTTAGACTCTTTTTCTGTCCTTACCTGAGGTTGTACAGTTCCAGGCAGCTTTTGAGAAGAGGGGTGCAAAGTACCTTTGGAGATAAAAAGGGAAAGAGAAATAGAGGGCAACAAAGACCACAGCCCCCCCCCCCCAAAAAAAAGTCATGTTGGTATAGAGCATAGAGAAGGGATAATGATTCTGGAGGTTATATATCTCCAGGTGTCCAGCAGTGTAATTTTCTCACAACAGCTTCACCCCAGCAGTACGTGGTATAGAGTGACATGCTGGTTGTGGAGGCCTTCCTGTCTGCCTCAGTTGTATCTAGGAATACGGCAAAGGTTTCATCTGGTCATTGCTCTACTTTCAGTGCTCCCATCCATACCTGATTTTAGGGGGCTCTGCTTTGAAGCAACGGCACTCTGCCTGCAATGGAAAAAATGTGATGAAAATATCACCAAGCAACTACCTCCACTCCCCATACACTGGCCAAATAACTTAACCTGAGGGGAGCTGATATAAGATATTTTGATGGACCTCATGGTGTTTTTTTAATTCCTTGCAATTGCCACCCTTTCACTGGCAGTGAATGTTTTTCCTGATTAGGAGAAAGAATGTAATTACAGTTTTCCCATCAACTAGGCTAGGAAAAGAGGGTATATGAGTGGTTGCTAGGTAACCATCAAGCACTTCCTCCAAAAACTGCCCAGATGCAAAGTCAGGGTGGAATTTTTTACCTCAGAGTATTGGCCCCAGGTTGTTCATCCTGCCCCATGATTCCCTCCCCACAACAGCGCCATACAAATATTAACATAATATACAAGGAGAATGCTGTTTCTCCATCTTCAAGTCAGCCCTTCTTCAGCCAGTGTTAGTTGTTTTGGTTTTTAGGAAAATTAAAGAATTATGGCAAAGGCATTGTTGCCCATAGTGTATGAACTGACTTAAGGGCACTTTCACACACACTAAATAACTCCTTTCCAATCCACTTTCAACCCACTGTGCAACTGGATTTTACTTTGAAATGACAGAATCCACTTGCAAATGGTTGCTGAAGTGGATTGAAACTGCATTATTTAGCATGTGCACACCGCCCCTTCTCACACTTGGTCAATCAGATTTTGCAGAGATGTGACATCTACAAAATCTGCAAATCCTGTTTGTCAGAGGGAAGGAAGATGCCTTACCTGTAGTTCCAGAGTTGTTTTCCCCGAGGGCTCTATTTTTATGAGAAGCATCAGTTGTCAGTGGCTTCAGACAGAGGGAAGAACCTGTATCTTCTGTCTCTTACAGAAAACTTGGGCGGGGGGTGGGAATTATGAGTAGACAAACGGGAAAGAAAGGATTAACATCTCCTTTCCTTCCCACTGCCCCTGTTTCTAATTTGAAGCCACTGCAAACTCTTTACCAAATAAATAGCTACACCGGAACTTCTTTAGCCTTGTGGCCACATTCCCTAGGGTCAACCCTGACGAGGTGCTAGAAAATCCGTGAATGGCTCCCCAGCACATTTTTAATTGTTAAAATGGGGGAGGGGGTTCATATGGGGGGCCTGATATGGAAGGAGGGGGTTTAATCCTTTCCCCCTGCTCTGTATTCCTGTCCTTAGTTGTCCGCTCACAATTGCTGTGTGTTCCCGTTGGGGGAAACTTAAAGACAGCATATGGGCAACCTATGTTTCTGTCAGTGGGGCAAAGAGCAGATCCAGGAGTCTGACCGAGGTCATGGAAACGGTGCACTGGAAAGGATGAAACTCTTTCTGCCCTGCCGGGGCTCTGTGGTTGCTATTTAACAATTTTTTTTAAACTATGCCAGAGATCCGTTCATGGAACTTCCAGCTCCTGTCTGGTTTGACTGTGAGACCAGTGGATGCACTGTGGGTACAGCAGCAATGCCTCTTTTCTACGGACAATTGTCTATCACCAGCCTCAAATTTTGCAGCTTCATGGCATCCTGAGCAGATGTGCTGTCTGTGAAACAGGCAAGTCAAGGAGACTAGGAACTCTAAATGTACATAGCCTAACACCTAGATTTTATATATTCTTGTTCCTGCAGGTTATGGGAATTTCTGTTTTATCCCATGAGTCTTTATTGGAGAGTCTTTCTCCACCCGTCTAAAAATACACACAGGGAAACGGATGGGACCAGCCTTAAGTAGCATTGGACTATTTCATCCCAACAGTCTCTTGCAGGTACGTACTTAGATTTTTGCTCCGTCCTGGTGGAACTCACATGAGAAGACCACTTCTTCAGGTCTTCCGAGGACCCTTTATCCATGATGATTGGGAGCCAGTTCTGTTGGAGGAACACAGAACAACGTCACCTGCAGATGGAAGAGCACGACAGGGATGGACAGAGGTGTGTAGAATAGGGAGAGCCAGCTGGTGGATCATGGGGCCAGAGCCTTTCCCAGAACAATATTATTTGGCTCCTACTGGCCCTACAAAAACACACATGTACAAGGAAGTATATTTTAAAAAATCAGGGTGTATTGTAAACTACACATTGAGAACACCACCTGAACCCACAATTTGAAAAAATGTGACACACATACAATTGTAAACAGTATTCAGTACAGCACCATTGTGTGCGTATGCACAAAAAATAACAGTAGAAATGTAAAAATCGCAACATCATATGTAGAAATAGCAACATCAAAAAGGAGCTAACAAACATGGCAAACTCTGGGTTGCCAGCCAAACTCCCTTTTTAGTAGATCTTCAGGCTGTTTCTGTGATACCCTGTTTATTCGATTCTAAAACAATCCCCTAAAGTCAGTGCCAAAACAGCTGTGTTAGTTTGCAAAAATAGGTGGGTAGGCTGCAGTGGAGATGGACGAAGGAATAAAAATGCTTTTTGATTATGTGTCTTTTTTTTGAGAATTCAGGCAGTGGTGTCTGGATCAGCCTTATTCAGACAACTATTTCTGGCAGACAGTTGCTTATATCCTGATGCTCACCTGTGTTTCAGAAGGCATGCTAGCAGTCTTCCATATTGTGTGTAGCCCAATATCCTTGGAAGAGATGTTAGAAGGAGATTTGGCCTTACCAGTGGCCACATGCAACAGATATATCAGGCGCATCCAGCGTTCAAATTGGAAACCCTCTTCCCCATCAGGGGCACAGAGCTGCAGGTAGTAGTTTCGCCCTGTTGCCATGTGTATTTTCAGGCGTCGTTCTTTCAGGTTGTGAACGTAAATCTCCACCAGCTCCAAAGGGATCAACCTGTGGGGAAGGAGGAAGTTCTTAGTTTGTGAGTCTCAGGTTCTTTAAGAATTTGGGAGTTGGAATGGCAAGGAGTGTGGGGGGGGAACAGCATCAGTCGTACCGAGCAATTTCCAGTTTTCTGGCCTTGGAATTTCCTTCTTTTTTATCCCGGGCGATGATCATCAAGTCGGGGAGCAGCATGGTGGGTGTGCTGGCCAAAATACCCAAGATGACTATGTTGGGGTGGTTGAGGATGCCAATGAATTCGCCCCTCTTGGTCACCTGTGGATGGAGGAAAGGAGAGGAGGCTGTCATGAATGCAACCGGAAGAAGAAGAGATTGGATTTATACCCCGCCCTTCACTCAGGAGTCTCAGAGCGGCTTACAAACTCCTTTCCCTTCCCCCTCCCCACAACAGACACCCTGTGAGGTGGGTGGGGCTGAGAGACCCAAACTGCTCTTTTTCAAGGACAGCTGTGCCAGAGCTTGTGACTGACCCAAGGTCACATCAGCAGGTGCAAGTGGAGGAGTGAGGAATCAAACCCGGTTCTCCCAGATTAGAGTCCGTGCTCCTAACCACTACACCAAACTGGAAGGGTGGTGGCCTCCAGCTATAGTAGACACAGGGTATGGGGATCTGTGCCTTTGAAGGTGATTGCTGGGCCATATCAGGCCTGGAGTCTCCAGTCAGCCTTCTGCATATGAAGAGACTTATACCAAGTCAGACACCTGGTTCATCTAACTCAGTATCATCAACTTGGACTGGCATATCCATATCCAAACCCGAGATCCTTTAAAGTGAGTCACCGAAAAAAGGACCTTTTGCATGTAAAAGCACAAGCTCTAACACTGCAGCAGAGCTCCGGCCTGTGTGGCCTCCCACTCTCTATTGCCTTGATCCTTTTCTCTGCGGTAGGCTGCCAGAATAATGGTCTTGGCCTCTTCGTTGCTTTACATGCAACACACACACAGAGATGGGGTATCCTGAGGAAACATGGCAACCTAGCCAGGGACGCTGGCAGCAAACGTCACTAGTAGCTGTATCGTGCAGGGTTGCAGCGGGTAACAGGATTGAAGCCATTTGTCTGCTTCTTTGCTGGCTTGTTCCGTGCACATCCTTGCCCATCTGTGTGGGAAGTGCGACAACAAGGAAAGGTCTGGCAGCCTCTCCTTGCCACAGTGACAGCAGAGGGCAGTGCACACAAAGCTGCCTTACCCTGAATCCAGATCCAGGCTGGGAAACTCCATCAAGGTCAGTATTGTCTACTCAGACGGGCAATGGCTCTCCAGGGTCTCAGGCAGAGGTCTATCACATCACTGCCTGCCTGATTCTTTTAACAGGAGATGCCGGGGATTGAACCTGGGACCTTCTGCATGCCAAGCAGATGCTCTGCTGCTAAGCCACAGCCCCTCCCCTCAGTGCTTAGTCACCTGCACAAAAGTGCCTTCAAAGATGGGTGCATCTCCTATCAGATTGTATTCGCCCTTCTGCAGCAGCCTATGCAGTTCGCCTTTCGTTGGGAGCCAGCCGCCAAAGGCATGTTCACTGACACACTCGGGAAAGATGTGCTGGCCCCTCCGTATGTTCCCTAAGAGACAGAAAATAAAGAAGATGCTTATGGGAAAGTGGGGAAAGGCTTCCGAGGCCTTTGGCTGCATCTACGGGACCACCCATTTTTAGCATAGGATTCAGGCATTTTAGATCAGAACACCAGTGGTTAATGCCACTAGGATCCTCTCCCTTAGTCCCATAACATTACAGAGCTGGGAAGCATTAACAGGCTGTCTGCTGCAATCTCTAGAGCACCCCTCACCAGCCCTCCCCAATCTAATGGTTTATATATGAGTCCAGAGACCACAGAAAGTGTGCGTCAGACACTGACTCTCGATAACTCAAGCAAGCAAAATGGAGCAAAGAGTGCCGTGCAAGAGGCCCACTCGTTTCCTCTTCCCAGGCATACTAGCCAACCTGATCTATGGAAAAATTCCTTTCTGCCCCCAGACATGGTTATCATCAGCTCCTGAGCACAAAAAAGACGCATCAGCCCAGGGTTTTTTCCATTAGGACAGAATTTCATGACAATGTCCAGCATCCTCTCAGGTTCTCCTGCTCTCTAGTGTATTGGGTCCTTCAGCCTCCCCCTTCGAGAAGCATGGAGTCTTGGCTCCTACCTGGAGGGTACGTGATCATGGCTGCAAGGAAGTGGAGCTCAGAGGCAAATTATAGGGCCTTGCAGATTATTGTGGCGCAGCAACAGGGGTGTTCCTTGGGCCACAAAGTGCTGATTTCATTATTCCGGGTGGGGCTAGGCCCCCCATGTCCCCACAGACTCCCTGACTCCACCCATGGAGGCGTCTCTTCTTTGCACTGACTGAAAGGTATCCTTGCCCCAGTGGAATCTTGGCCTGCAGGCTTGTCCATTGTGACATCAGCAGAGGCCCAGGAGCTGAATTGCTACATGTGCATTTTCTGTGGCGGACCCCACCTTATGGAACGGCCTGTCTGATGAGGTCAGGAAGGCTCCCACCCTCTGGGCTTTCTGCAAACCCTGGCAGACTGAATTGTTCAAGAGGGCTTTTTATTCAGGTAATAGGACTCCACTGTAACAAAATAGTTTGAAAGTTGGTTCAGTAAAGAGTTAGGGACAGTGGACTATGCTACTCTGTATTGTTCATACGGTCTATTGCTGTAATTAGGATCCTAGTAAGTAATTTTAAGCATCATTTAACATGTCACTGTTAATACGTAGCACTTGGTTTCAGCTCTGTTTCAGAGTTTTGGTTGGCTGTAGAATTCCACCACCCAAATCCTGCTACATTGTTTATTGGACGTCCCATTCTGTTGATGTGCAGGATCATGCCTCAGGTCAGGAGCTGAAATTTGGATGGTTTTCAGCCTCACATGGCCAGCAGTTAGGGCTGCCCATTTCAGCCTGGGAAATTCCTGGAGATTTGGGGTCAACCTGTGGAGGGTGTGTGTGTGTTTCACCTTGAATCTGTGGCATTCCATAGATTCTGCCCTCTGAATCTGCTGTTTTCTCCAGAGGAACTGATCTTTGTAGTTTGGAGATCAGTTGTAATTCTGGGAGAGTTCCAAGGCCCACCTGGAGGTTGGCAACTCTACCAGCAGTTGATTTCTGTGAGGTAGGGTTGCCAGTTCCCCCCGGCCACCAGCAGGGGATGGGGGGTAGGGTTGCCACATCCAGGCTGGGAAACTCCTGGAAATTTGGGGATGGAGTCTGGAGAGGACAGGAACCTCAGTGGAGTACAATGCCATAGAGTGCACCCTTCAAAGTGTCTTTTTTCTCCAGGAGAAAATGATCCAGTTTGGTGTAGTGGTTAGGAGCACGGACTCTAATCTGGGAGAACCAGGTTTGATTCCCCACTCCTTCACATGCAGCTGCTGGTGTGACCTTGGGTCAGTCACAAGTTCTCTCAGAGCTGCTCTCTCAAGGGCAGTTCTTGAGAGAGCTCTCTCAGCCCCCCCTACCTCACAAGGTGTCTGTTGTGGGGAGGGGAAGGGAAAGGAGATTTGTAGGTTTGAGGGTTCAATAACGACACAACACACAGAGATCTGTTGAAGCTCTCTGACGAAGTTCTCAAGCTCTCTCTGTACCTCTGTCTCTTTAACTGGATGTCAGCAGCGTTTTATTAAAGCAGACTCACACATTTCTCCCCCCCCTGCCCTGTACAGTGAAAACGTTACAAATAGAAGCCTCTAACTAGGATCACAGTATGTTCTTAACAGAATGTTCTTTATGCTGAAGCTCTCCTATCTTGCCTGAATGTAGCCAAGTTTATGCTCTCAGCAGACCACCAGACTCAGCAGACTTTGTGCACTGCTTGCCAATCTCCCTGTGAGAACTTGAACTCCCGAGCTTGCCTCACAGGAGTTTTTCATTCCCACAGAGATTGTAAACTGCTTTCAGGTAGTGAAGGGCGGGGGTATAAATCCAATCTTTTCTCTCTCTCCTTCATCTGGAAATGAGCTGTAATTCCAGAGCATCCCCAGGTCTTACCTGGAAGCTGGCATCCCTATATATAGCAGTACTCACGTCTGTCTAGAAACTAGATCTCATGACCTAGACCTATCACCGGTCCCAGATACGATGACTGCACTCCATGCATACCTTTTTAGGATGGTTGTGTATATTCCAGGGCTTGCTGCTGGCATTCAGAAAAGGTCCTGAGGCTAGGCTACAGTGGGTTCAAACCAAACCCTCTTTCTAACCCGTTTCTCTCCTAGCACTGCCCTGTTCACAGGAGCCTGCATGTAAAGCAGCAGGGTAGGCAGAGTAAGCAAGCAAGCCAGTTCTCCTGCCAGGTGGAAGAAGCTGTTGAAGCAGAAGACCTTCTGTCAGTGGAAGTAGTTTTTAATAGCTATCGAACTTTTACTGTGTGTAAATCTGCATTTTGAAAATCCCTTCTTGATGACAGAATAAAACAGGAATGCTAATAAATAGTAAGAGAAAACCCAGCTTTCAGACTGAACCAAAATAGCCCCCGAATTCAGTAATATCCTTGAGTTGTTGCATCTTCTTTCTTGATTCCATTGGGAAGAGAAGGGATTGAGGGCCAAACTGGACATTTTCCTTTTTGCAGTCCAGTTTCTCAGCAGTTGCAGGGAATGGCTATTAAAAAAAAATAAAGCAAAGCTGCTGCGGGAGGGAGGCTCCTGCCTTCCCCCTCAAGCTGTTTTCCTAAGCAGCAACAGTGCTGGGGTGTGGGAGTTATTTCCATGTTTTTGGTGCTCCATGCAGAGTATTCTGTGCCGCAAACTGGGAAAATACCCCCCCCATGCTGTTTCATCACAGGAAAATGTCCTGTAGGGAAGGTAGGAGCCCTTCCCGTAGCAGAGTTTTGTGCCCAACTGGGCTCTCCTTTATATATTTCAATAGCCATTCCCTGCAGCTGCTGTGTAGCTGTGGGAAAACCGGACCCAACTTATTAAAAACCCAAATGTGTAGGTTGGCTATGAGACTACAGGATTCTTCAGTCAGGAGAAGCCATGTGAGCCAACTGGCAGTTTTCTCCAGTCAGCATTCAGACTACAACAAAGTGTAAAAATACTATTTCTGTAGCGGCTGAGTGAGTGCTAAAAGGCATTCAGGCGCTGTCACGGTGACCTCAACATTCAGTACTTTTAAATGCCACCATTTTATAACTAGAGGCAATTAAAGTCTCCTGGGACAACAATCGCACTGCATGTGCTTCATCCTTCCGGGACCGGGACCTGTTTGAAAAAGCGGGTTATTTCTTCCCCACAGCCTAAAGCAAAAGCCAGCAATGCATTACCCATTTCTGACCTGTCTTTGCCTATACAGCCTGGTTTTGAAAGTCTGCATCATCATCTCCCTTTATGGGCAGTTTATCCACTACCCTTAGAAAGCACCCAGATCCAGTTTGTGTGAGAACAAAAGGCAAGACAAAAGGAATGAAAAGAAATTAATAGCTTTATTGAGAAGCTATCCCACATAAGAACAGATCCTGAGAGGGTGCCAGAGGCCCTACCCTTGTCAAGACAAACAAAACAGCAACCCTGAGAGACCAACAGTGAGGTAGGAACCTGCCCAAGCATCACACCAGAGCTCCGGGGAGGATCTGGTTAACTCCATAGCGCGGGGAACTAGCCAATCCCTGCTCCCCCCCCCCCAACAACAAGGCAGCACAGCAGGGCAAGAGGACTCCCCCTTGAGGTTACGCCGAGTAATGCTACAGGTCAAGTCGATGCCACATTTCAATTCTCAACTCTGGTGTAGTTCCAGATTCACCACCAGTCTTGCCCCTATATCCCATGGAATCTAAAGTGCTTTAGAATCACAGTCAAAGGAAGGAAGCAGAAGGGAATGGAAGAGTTCTTGCTCTAATGCCCTGGTTGTTGCTCCTCCTTGAGATACGTTCTTGCTCTAATGCCCTGGTTGTTGCTTCTCCCCCGGAATCCCGGTTCTCAGCCTCCTGTGCTGTAACTCATTTAGGCACGCTTGCTTCTTTCCCAGCTTGAACTAGACCCCTTCTGCTCTGCTGGAAGAGGTGGGCTTCCTAACTCCCAGCTCCTAACCACCTGAGTGGTAAAAGACGAGTTACGCGACATGGGAGCAGGGAGCAAAAGTATCACGATTTGATCGGGGTGCCATCTTGTATACGTGCAGGGAACTTTGTTGCACAATGATGCTTTGCTCCAGTTGGAAGGCACTGCAGATGGTCAAGAAGGTGGTAGGAAGAACAATCGGCTGGAGCTGCCCTCACCGGGCATTTTCAGGAAACAGATCCTGGTGTCCGGATGGTGTTTTCCCATCACCAGCCCTGTAGACCCTAGAGGCTTAATTCCCAAACAAAGAGGGTGGGATAGCGAGGGCACCACCACCATCCAGCAGCTGTGCCATTTCCTCCTAACCGGGAGTGCAAGGCGTGGCACCTGAGCAGTGTCATGCCCATCACTGCAGCCTCAGGCCTGCACCTGCCAGACAATAAGGTGACTTCGTTCAGCACGACGTAAGCGGGGGTTGGGGAGCAGCAGGTCACCATAGCGTTCATCAGTGTCATCTCCTGGGATTGTGCAGAAACAGGAGAGAAGATCAGGTGTGAGCTGTGGTGCTGAAATAACCGAGTTGGACGTCCTCTTTGTGCAGGCATCCCAGATCCCGTTCCCACCCACCCCCCAGACGTCTAGGGAACGTGCTCACCTATCCGGAGATTGATGTAGCCTTCCCCTCCACTTAGCACCAAAGTGCAAGGCTTCCTTGGCTTCTCTTTGTGGGACTCCTTGGGATTCTCCAAAGAGGACAGATCTAGACATCCTAAAATAAACACAGGACAGACAGATCGCTTACACAGAAACATATCCATAGAAGAGGGCTGAAGGCATTCTGAGATTCTACAATCATGTCGCATAATTGGATACTGGGCCCAGAATCCCACACACCCTGACAGTCTCAGCATTCAATTCTTGTATGTGGAGCATTATCCCAGAGTTGGGAACAGGGGGCTTATCCCCACCTCCCCAAAGTCTCCAAGTGGGCCTCTGTCTAACCGTCTTTGAGAACTTCAGAGACAGACTTGGATTGGGGACAATGGCTAGTGAAGTCTCAAACAGAGAGAAAGGGGTGAATTATACTACCAGAGAGGAAAAGGGAGCTGGGTCTCAAATCCCGCATACCTCTTTGCACCCCACACAGGACTAGCAGAAGCGCTTCTGCACAATCAGAAAGCAAGCAAAGATGGGTCAGAGAATCCAGTGTTTCTTGGTGCAGACTAAACATGTCCCTGCTGACACACACCCTTAAATGTAGGATAACTAAAAGCCACTGGAAACTGAAGCACAAGAAGGAAGAAAATAAAATCTGGCCAGAGAGGCCAGAAGTCTCCGCTTCAGCCCTGATTTACAGTGTAGTCCTCAGAGCCCTTTCCCGGAAGTAAGCTCCTTTGAACAGACCTAAGTAGGATTCTGAGTAGACCTGCTGAGCATTGCTCCAGTGATCACCTTGGGAGCATTTCCTGCTCTGCAGAACCCTGGTTCTCCACCCAGGCCCCAACCAAAGCACCCCCCACCCCCACACACTGGGCCACTCTCCCATATATCCAAACCAGCTCCTAGTTTCTCACTGCTTGTACAACTGGATGGCTCTTTCCTTCTCCAAACTACCTCATACTCTTGCATCATCCCTTGCTTCAACCAACTTCAGACCACCCCAAAGAGTGATTAACACATGGAATTCACTGCCACAGGAGGTGGTGGCAGCTACAGGCATGGACGGCTTCAAGAGGGAGTTGGATAAGCATATGGAGCAGAAGTCCATCAGTGGCTATTAGTCACAAGGTATAGACAGGAACTCTCAGTCTGGGGCAAGTGATGCTCTGTATTCTTGGTGCTGGGGGGGGGGCAACAGTGGGAGGGCTTCTAGTGTCCTGGCCCCACTGGTGGACCTCCTGATGGTCCCTGGTATTTCTGGCCACTGTGTGACAAAGTGTTGGACTGGATGGGCCATTGGCCTGATCCAACCTTGGCTTCTCTTAATGTTCTTATCGAATTCCCCACATCCAACCCCACAGACCGAGAGAGAGAAAGCTGAACACCAAAATACTATCAGGGTCTGCCCTGAGTTCACCCAAGTAAACAGGGGCCCTTTTCCAAGACTCAATGGACAATACATCCCTTTCTCCCTGCTGGCTACCTGGGACAGAGACAAAGAAGCGAACGGCATCACGGTGTCCATGATAGCTGATCTGGGCTTGTTCCATGGCACAGTAAGGGATAAGAGCTGGCAGGGGAGAGTCCGGGCTTCCCGCAGCTTCTGCAGAGAAAGCAGAATTAAAAGTCTGTGGAAATGGCCACCACTGGACAGTGCTGTGCTGGTCATCCTCTCAAGGCCCCATGGGGGTGACCCATCCTCTTATCTCACACGCACATGCTTACCAGAGATGAAGGGCAGAGAGATGATGGTGCCTCCAGATGTGCCGACCCACAGCCGTTTCCCAAAAGTACCAAGTGCTGTGATGTTCAGGGCTAGACTAAGGCTGTTGGGCCCTAAAATGGAAGGAGAGTGAAAGGGCCAAGAATGAGCTTCAGGCTTGGCCATTCAAAACCAAAGCCAACATCAGGTGTTAACACCTTCAAGTTATCTCTGTCCCAGGAGACAGCACCCTCAATAGCACGACTGGGAGCACTAAAATCTCCTCGAAGAGTTACCTTGGGCTCTGAGCAGCTCAGTGTCTTGCCCTTAGAGAAGGGCAGCCGGTCCTGGATATTGACCAGGAGTGGGGCCATTGCTCAGTGGTGGTGGTCCCAAATTTAATCATCCCCGGCACTTTCAGTTAAAGGATCTCAGATCACAGACAGTGGGAAAGATTTTCTGCCAGAGACTCTGGTGAGTCACTGCTAGACAGAGGAGACAGTGCTGAACTCAGTGTACACACACACCCAGTTCATTTTCGATCTTTCTACAGTAAAGTGGAGAAAGAGTGATTCATGGCTGAGCGGGGCCTTTGAAACCAGGTCTCCCTATTCCAAGACCAATTCCCTCTGGCCAGTACACCATCCTTGTTCTTCCCTATGCTAGTCATAGGGCAGGAGAAATATGCCTGAATGTGTGTGTGTGTCCCTCACCATGTCTAAATTCTTATCCTGCAGCCCCTTTGACTCCTGAGTTTCATCAGATGTTGCCTGCTGGTCCACTCCTTGACCTCACCCCGAGGGTTGGTATGAACCAAGCTCTGCTGCGGCTGCTCACCAAGCATGCGGCTGACGTAGGGCCCCAACTCCACTTCCTGCAAGGGCTGCCCGGTCTCCGCATGGAGCAAGCGCAGAGTGGAGTCCAGCCGAACAGAGACCCAGATGCCGTTGCCAGCAGCCACCATATGCCGCACTTGGCTTTCCGGATGCGAGGTCACCTCGAAGTACCGCTGGGAGAAGAAGGGCAATGCAGGTTACGACAGGCAGCTGGTTCACAGAACTCCTCCCCCACCACCACGACGATCAGTTTGATCTGGTTGCTGGACCTTGGATCCTATGGCTGAAGAACTGATCTTTTTACACGCTGATAAACTACTCTTTTGGAGCTGCGGTGGCTCAAGTGGTTAAGACGCTGAACTGCAGACTGTGGAAGGTCAGTAGTTCAGCAGTTCAAGACCCGAGTGCGCCGCATGACGGAGTGAGCTCCCGTCTCTAGTTCCAGCTCCTGCCAACCTAGCAGTTCGAAAGCAAGAAATTGCAAGTAGATAAATAGGTACCACTTCGGTGGGAAGGTAACAGCGTTCCGTGCGCCTTGGTGTTTAGTCATGCTGGCCACATGACCACGGAAAAGTCTTCAGACAGCGCTGGCTCTTCGGCTTTGAAACGGAGATGAGCACCGCAACCCTAGAGTCGGACTCGACTGGCTTTCGAACAAGGGAACCTTTACCTTTACCTAAACTACTCTTTGGGATCTCCCCATTTCACTATAAATGGCTGACACATTTACTGCTTAGTCCCTACCCCTACATTTAACTTTTTGATGTTGTTCAGTCACACAGTTGAGTTCAACTCTTCGCGACCCCATAGACCACATCATGCCAGGCCCTCCTGTCTTCTGTCATCCTCCGGAGTTTACTTAATTTCACGTTCGTCGCATCGATAACATTTAACTATCTTGTTCTAATATCAAGCTGTTGAGTGGATCATACAAGATCCAGCTATCTCAAATGGTCATATATAGAATTTAAATCTTCCACTTTGGCTCCACAAGTTCCCCATCTCCCACAAGCCCCAGAGATCACCTGGATGCGAGCAGTGCGTGGATCCAGCACGTAGATTCGATTCCCATATCCGCACCACAGCCGGTCCAGCACAGGGATGGCGCAACGAATGGAGCGTCGCGGCCTTCCCAAATCAACCAGGCGTGGAGAACGCAGGTCCCACTTTCGAACTGAGAGAAAACAGGATTAGATGGAGGACCTGCAACATGGAAGGCTAGAGGGGGAAGAATCAGAGGAACAGGACGTACCTGGGTTCCGATGGAAAATGGCTACAGATCCATCCCCTAGTGTAGCTGCGACCCGACCCTGGGAGTGGCTGAAATGGAAACGATAAGGTAAGACAGACACTTGGAATTCACTGCCACAGGAAGTGGTGGCGGCTACAAGCATGGACGGCTTCAAGAGGGAATTAGATAGGCATATGAAGCAGAGGTTCATCAGTGGCTATTAGCCACAAGGTATAGATAGGGACTCTGGGGCAAGTGATGCTCTCTCATCTTGGTGCTTGGGGGGGTCCTGGCCTCACTGGTGGACCTCCTGATGGCACTGGTATTTCTGGCCACTGTGTAACACAGAGTGTTGGACTGGATGGGTCTTTGGCCTGATCCAACATTGGCATCTCTTATGTTCTTATGTTCTTAAGGTTTGGATGGCACCACTGAACAACTTGTGCCAGGATACACAGTGGGGGCCCACAGGCCTTCCAAGAAAGTAACGAGGGGTC
>NW_015168053.1:169916-179858 GCF_001447785.1 Gekko japonicus
AATAATAATATACTTTATTGTCATTGTACATAGTACAACGAAATTAAGATGCAATCATTCGGTGATCTACAACCATACTCATATACACTCACACAACCATTCACAACCATCCCATAACTCCCTTAAGGTTCACATTGCAACTTAAACCACCAATGTCACCCAAATTCCAATTCATACAGCATTTAAAGCAATAATAGCTCTCGAATAAAAACTGTTTTTAATCTGTTTGTCCTTGTTTTAATTGTCCTATATCTTCTACCCGAAGGCAGCAGTTCAAACAGGGAGTGTTTGGTCTTGACTTGGTATAAAGCAGCTTCATGGAACCTCCATGTCCACAGGCAGTGTGCCTCTAGCACCAGTGTTGGGGGGGGGGGGGGAACAACTGCAGCCATATAGTGTGAGCTAGCTCACAACAGCTGAGTTAGTGTGAGCTAGCTCACAGTTTTTAAGCCTCCGGCTCACACATTTTTGCCTTAGCTCAGGAAGGATGGCTCCAGAGCAAACTAATTTATGCAGTAGCCAAATCGCTCGCTCACAACTTTAATGCCGGCAGCTCACAAAGTAGAACTTTTGCTCACAAGACTCCACAGCTTAGAGGGAGCATTGGCCATGGGTTATTGCCTTTATCCTCTGCTTGTGGGTTTCCCCAGAGGCGTCCGGTTGGCCACTGTAGAAACAGGATGCTGGAGCAGATGGACCTTTGGTTCCAACCCAGCAGTGGTTTTATACGTGTAACCCACACAATTTTTTATGGTACCATTTGTGCAACTCTGCAATATTTTATCTGAAAAACTGCATGCATTTTTTTTTAAAAAAAACCCCGTATGATATATCTGTCAGTTGCCTCTTAAAACAAGCAGACACTTAGAAATCTTTTCCCACCCATCCCCGACCACTGCACAATCCCACCACCTGCATCAGCTCCTGATTTGCACAAGTCCTTCCCTTCCTCCTCCCAGAGTTCCCCTTCCTCACCCTTACCAGGCACACATGCAAGAGAGTGGATGTGAATTCCAGGTAACACAAAATGTTCCAGGAGCTGGTTTGGGTTCTGAGCGTCGAAAAGCATCACTTCGCTTGCCGAGTGGGTCCCTGAGGCCACCCAGAGCCGAGAGCTGCCTACATGGCATCGATCAGGCATACCCTATGGGGAGTGGGCGGAAGAAAGAGAGGTGTCAGCGAGACATCGAGCCTTCCCAAGCCCCGCCCCCCCACCCACACATTTCCAGGATCATATTACCACTCACATTTCTTCTGAATGGCCTGGCAGCAGCCAAAAGAACCCTGACTAGCCTGATCTTATCAGGTCTTGGAAGCTAAGCAGGGTTGGTCACAGTCTGTACGTGACCACCAAGGAAGACCAAGGTTGCTATGCAGAGACTCGCCATGGCAAACCACTTCTGCTTATCCCTTACCTTGACAACCCCCATGAGGGGTCACCACATGTTACCTGGGACTCGACAGCTTAGCATTAATTATTATTAAGTTGGCCTGGCAGAGAAAGCTCTGCAAACTGGAAAAGACTTTGGTCTTTTGGAACAGAGAGGACCTGCTAAGTGTTTTGCCCCACAGAACCTCAAGCAGTGATTGCTGCTGGTTTCCCAAAGTACTTACAGCCTCTGGGGTCTCTTGAGGTTCCAGCCCAACAGATGCTGCAGCACACCACAGCTGCAATGGGAGAGATACAAGCATTACCTGGTGATCGTTACCGAGAGGAACAGCACAGGCTTTGCAACAATAAATTCCTGAATTCTGTACAGGTGTGCACTAGTGTGCTGTGAGGGAACAGCCAGCATGTCGTAAGAAATAAAACATTCCTAGCAGCCTGGCACACACACATATCTGCGTAGAGGCTGGCAATAAATCTCTGGGTGATTTACTGCTCAGGTCTCCCAGCTAGCCTTCACTGGGCCCGGAAAGCACCATTCTTTTTTAAACCTGCTTCCTCACCTTGGTGCTCGGGTCCTTCTGGTCCAACATCCGTAACTGTACAAGCACAGGCACGTCAGCACCAACCAGAGGTGGATCATGGCCCTGCAGTGGAATAAACAGCTATGTTTTTCACACATGGAGACTTGCCTAGCAGAGTTGTATGTTCCTAACCAGGAATGGATCCTGTTACTTGGGTGAAAGAAAATAACAGAACATTTCAAAACACTGTACTATTGGGCGCCTCACAGAGTATGTTCACACCTATGGACATCCTAGTTCCATGAGGGAAAGCTGGTGGTACAAAGATCTATGAGTGCACACAGAACAGCAAGCCGGCAGTTTTATTACACAGATCTGTTATCAGTGTTGAATATAATCAGTCCACGAGACGCAGTCCCTCAGCATGGGACCCACAGGAGCATGACACTTAGATGCCTGAGATCCGGGTGAGGGCAGAAGAACATTCACCTGAAGTGCAGGTGGCTGGCTCCACCCATGGATCTGTGCCCGACCATGCTCCTGCCAGATGTGTGAGCGGATATCACGGTACAGCTCATGACGCTTCTGTTGCGGGGAAGAGTTGCCCCTGCAGATACACATAACAGACAGTAGTGGGCAGCAGAGAGACTCTGTCCAACACACTACATATGGCTCTACTGACCATGCAGGGGTCATTCAAGGACAAAATAAGATGGATAAAGCCTGGAAGGCCACAGGTCTTTATCCCTGATTCTAAAGTACAACAAGCAGGTTCTAAATAATTTCCAGGGCTCTACACTAAGAATCCAAGAGCTGAACAGGAGCAAATAGAAATTCTGCAAACAGTATATATTGTGCAGATTAGATGGGGGGAAATGCATATTTCTCTTATTCTGCATTAGTTTACTTTCAGACTTTCCCCCCATAATTTATTCTAGTCTTGCTAGTCATGAGAAGAAATGTAAGGTGCTGGAATTCCACCAATTGCCTCTACAGAAATCTGATTCAGCCACATTTTGGCCTTTCAGGACATCAGTCGGCATTGCCCAGATACTTTCAAATGTATCTTCAGAAACATAAGGACTTAAAACTTGCTTTTCCATGGACGTTCACATAAATGTAAATACAAACACGAGCAAAGATTCTCAGGAACATAAATGCTGCACCCAATACTTTATCCTGCACTTTTTCTGTGTGCCGGTAGAACTGCTCACATGCATTGTTCCAGAGAAGACTATCAGAACCATGAAGTCCATGTGAACCCCACCCTAGAAGGAGCCACAGAACTTACTCAGTGGGTGAGGTTGCTCGTGGGATGTATCTAAAAGCTGGAGACGCCTGCCCCCCATTCCGTCCCAAATCGCTACAGATGCTGGGGCTAGATCGGGCCCGCCCTGCCAGCTGCGGGGATGCAGGCGTCTTTTCCAGAGAGTCCGAGGGGCTAAACAAGCGATCAAAGCTGCAAGAGGAAAGCCGACGTGATTACTTAAAAGGGGGGAAAGGAGTGCCATCAAAAGTCACCTCTGAAAATAAAGCCAGATGCAATGCAAAGGGGAGCACCATTTCTACATCATGAGGATTAACAGTGAAAGAGCCTTCTGGCTGCTCATAGTCAAAGAGGAGATGGAAGAGGAGTCAAGTCGCAGCTGACATATGGTGACCTTGTAGGGTTTTCAAGGCACAGAGATGCACAGAGGTGGGGTTTTGCCATTGGCTGTGAAGCAGCCCTGGTCTTCCTTGGTGGTCTCCCGTCCGAGATACTAACCAGGGCTGACCCTACTTAGCTTTCCAGATGTGATGAGATCAGGCTAGCCTAGCCCAACCACATCAGGGCATACCTAGAACACAAATAGTACAATAAAGACAGCACCTACATTTTCCAGAAAGACGATTTCTTCATCTGAACTGCCTGTTCTTCCCGGGAAGCCCTGAGAAGGGAGAAATCATCCTTCAGCAGTTGCCCCGGCGCAGCACAGAGACTCCAAGTCTCCCTCTTCAAGGTTTAAAGGAAACTAGTCCTCAAATTGAGACGCGTCAGAGAGAGAGAGATGCCAAGCAGCTTGTGCAGCAGTTCCATACACTTGCCCACAGAGCTGGTAAACTCCAGCAGTTCCACACACAGGCTCAGCACCAGGGAGTTTAAGCGAGCCCTTCCCTCTCCCCCCTCTCCCACCACACCAATTTGTAAAATGGAGAAAATAAAGAGTAGGTCCCCACTGAATGCTTTCCCCCGAGTTGCTTCTAGGCAAGGCGATGAACATGGTGCCATCAGGGGCTTGCTCCTTCTGTGAGGTTGAGAGGGGAAAAGCTCCACCAGGCCTGGTGGCAAAGGCCGGCCTTCCAGATGGCAGGAGGGGGTCATGACATCAAGAGCCTGATGGGAAGGGGCAAGGACCAAACCCATGGGAGCTCCCTTTTTCCTTAGACTCCCTCCCTGCCAATCAAGTACGGGCCCATCAACCTCCACACATCTGACCTGAGGAGCTCAGTGCGTCGAACAGCTTCTTGCAGCTCCATCAGTCTTTCCTTGTAGAGGTTGCGTTCCATCACGACACGCGCCATCTCGGCCCGGGTGAACCGCTGAGGCCTGGATGGGCCCACTTCAGCCTGCAGAGGAAGAAAAGGATCCTGTCTCATCACACAGTCCGCTCACAGGGAGATTGGAGTCCTTGTTCCCACTTCGGTCTTGCCATGACCCTCAGGGCCACGCCCAGACAATAGAAGGAGATTGGATTTATACTCCGCCCTTCACTCAGAGTGGCTTACAATCTCCTTTCCCTTCCCCTCCCCACAACAGACAGTCTGTGAGGTAGGTGGGGCTGAAAGAGCTCTCTCAAGAACTGCCCTTGAGAGAACAGCTCTGGGAGTACTTGTGACTGACCCAAGGTCACACCAGCAGCTGCATGTGGAGGAGTGGGGACTCAAACCCGGTTCTCCCAGATTAGAGTCTGCCGCTCTTAAGCACTACGCCGAACTGGCCTTCCACAGAACTCAACAGCCCACCAAGCTCCAGCAGAAAGGGCTCCAGTTACCTCCCCGTCATCACTTGGCCGCCTTGTTTCCTCCAACTCTTGTCGGATCCTGGAATGAGAAAGGTAATGCAAACAGCTGAAATACAAGCTCATGTGATTACTAAAATAAAGTTGTTAAAAGACTCACTGGAGGTTGATGGACCTAGGAAGAGAGAATGTTGTCTTCCCTTGTTAAGTACACATTAGAGGGCCTTTTCAAATAATTTAGGTAGAGAACACCGACGTCACATGATCACCTTTGGCACACACTGGAAATTGTTAACAGATCGGAAACAGCCACAACGACCAAAACCCAAAAGGCACACTGGGGCTTCTTAAATACATCCCCCAACATGTTCTGAGCAGGTATTCTTCAAGAGAATACGCTAACGTAGAAAAACCAAGGTTAGTTACTTCAAACATTTATATGCCAACCTCTTCAGAGGTCTGCTCAAGGTGGCTTATTTCCCAATGCAGAAGTCCAAATCATAAAACATAAAATCATTCAAAATAAACAACCACTGAAACCCAAAAGTGTAAAAACACATCAAATTGCATGAAGGATTCGCAAGAAGGATTTCGGCAGAAGCACACGAGCCTGCAGGGTCTCTCTCTTTCTCCAACTTCAGCTGTCTCCCCCAAAGAAGAGCAACTCACACACGGCCTTATGCGAAAGCAGACCCTGGGTCCCATCAAGGTCCGTCTTGTCCTGTCAGACTGGCTGCAGCTCTCAAGGATCTCAGGCAGAATCTATTCACATTACTTCCAGCCTGGCCCCTTGCTGCCCATGATTGAACCTGGGACTCCCTGCATACAAAGCTGAGGCTCCTCCACTGAGCTGCAGCCCAGCCCCAACTAAGAAGGGCTAGCTGCTCTACACCTGTATCAAAATGAGTTGGGACAGCTCAAAGATCATAGAATAGACTGTACCACTTCAGGCTGCCAGAGGAGGGAGTGGCAATCTTATTTTTGAGATATCTGTGGGGAAAAATAGCCCTAGAAAACTAGCAAAAGAAGGAGGAACATGGGCTGCAGCCTTTCTCCTTGATGGGCTGGCTTTTTTACTGGCGTGAAGCTTTGACATTAGGAACCATTCCAAGGTGGCATTAGCCACCTATAGGCTGAAGTAGTACAGTCCACTCCGTCCTATCAAGATTCTCCCAGCTCCTGTTGCAGCTGCAGGCAAGCCTCACTCAAAAGACACCTCCGTCACCCAACAAACCTTAGTGTGCCTTACACGTTTCTGTCACCTAAGAAGATTATTTGTTGGTTTATCTGCAAGAGAAGGTGCAGTCGATCCAGTCTGCAAAGTGTTTTACCAATCACCTTCTAGAATGGGACTAGTTCTTCCTGTTCCACCGGCAAGATGACTAAAAAGCTAGAACTCAAACAAGGCTGCATTCTAAGTCCACAATGAGCCAAAGTCCAGCTCCTCACCCCCTGGACAGCACTGGCTCTGGCAAAGCAAGATGCCAGACAGAGGCAGGGGGATCCAACAGGCCCTTTGTGGCAGGGGGAGCAGTTCCAGGGTCATACCGATTCAGCTCCAACTCGGCCTCCTTCAGCTGTGCTTGGCAGCGGCTCAAGATCCCGGCCACCACATCACGCTCCATCCTCAGTGACTCACGCTCCTCACCAAGCTCCTCCACACGGGCAATCAGATGGCGGCGGGCAGTGTCCAGAGCCGTCCTGAAGACGGTAGGGCAAGAGATACAGCTTTAATCTGGGGCCTTCCAAGAAGATAGTTTCAGGAGGGCAGCTTTCATCTGACAAGTATACCACGCTACTGGACTCAAATTAGCTCTGGGTTGGGGAATGCCTGGAGATTTAGGAGGTGGCGAGAGGGTTGGGGTAGAATGCTATGCAGTCTGCCTTCCAAAGCAGCCATTTTCTGATCTCTGTTAGCCTGGAGACTACCCATAATTCTAAGAGACCTCCAATAACTACCTGGGGACTAGCAACCCTAACTCAAACCTAGCTTTAACCTGGGCCCAGCTGGACAGGCCAGGTCTGACCTTACTGTGAGGCAGGTCTGAATCAAGGTCCATCTAATCGCCTGCCAAGAATACCATTTTTTATTCCACCCCAAACACACTAAAAGGTCCCTTCAAGTAAAAGAAACAACTAGGTCATCAGTGAGAAAGGGTCCAGTTTAGCCCACTCCCGGCTGCATCAGTTTTCTTGCAGCATGCATTTTATTCAGTGGAATTAAAATGTGCACTCCCCTGCAATCTGGTGGTACAGACCCTTCCACCACCTCAGAGCTCTGCCATCTCACTCCCGCCCCAGTGGGCTGCATAGAGAGCCAGTTTGGTGTAGTGGTTAAGAGTGGCGGACTCTAATATGGAGAACTGGGTTTGATTCCCCACTCCTCCACATGCAGCCAGCTGGATGACCTTGGGTCAGCCACTGTTCTCTCAGAGCGCTCTCAGCCCCACCTACCTCACAGGGTGTTTGTAGTGGGGAGAGGAATGGAAGGAGATTATAAGCTGGTCTGAGACTCCGAGTGAAGAGCAGGGTATAAATCCAGTCTCTTTCTCTTCATATACAGACCAGATCTTGGATGAGGACATCAGCAAACCTTTCCCTCCCAGGAACCCCAGTTCCCTTCACTTTAGGGTGGGATAAAGAGGGTCCATCCTTCTCACCGTGCCTCTTGTAGTTGCATGTTTTCCGCCATTAGGGTTTCTAAGACATCTCCTGCAAAGATTTTAAAAACATAGATTTTTTTTTTAATGTGCTGCAGGTTCAAATACTAATTCCCCACAGGGGCTCTGGGAGCCAGGTGTTCCAGGAGTAGCACCAGCTGTGTTCTCTGGGAGAAGGGTGGGAATTAGGAAGTCCTGGCAGGAAGGAGAAAGCAAATATGCTTACCCTGCAGATCGGCACCGTCATCCATATCGCTGAGAATTTCTGGGCTGAGGCCCGAGACCTCGGCGAAAAGTGAGACCGTGTTGCGCTCGAGGGTTGTACTCAGGGGGCTGAGAGACAGACAGACAGACAAATAGACAGAGTACCCACCCACCTTCACCCTGGGAATACACACCCACACTTGACACCACAGTAGACAGAAACCAGTGTGAAGATGTACTGGGTCTGTGGGGAAGGTGGAGGGGGGGGGTAATCTGAGGAGAGGGACATTAGGATGTCCTTCACAAAAATACCACCTTCGTGGCACTCTCCTCCCTGCTGTGGCTACAGTGCTTTCAAAACAACAACTGAAGAAAGGTGTGAGGGAAGAAAAGTTTCCTGTCTGGCCATCAGACTCATTGGTTTGTGGTCCTCCAAAGCAGCTAAAAGGGCTCATGTGGCTCAAGTGCAAACACCGACAAGGGAAAGGGAAAGGCCAGGGGGTGAAGGGAGCAGTACAGCCACGCTGAAGATGAGGGGGCAGGAAGGAAGGGCCTAGCACAGTGGTGGCAAACCTATGGCACGGATGCCAGAGGTGGCACTCAGAGCCCTCTCTGTGGGCACGTGTGCCATCGCCCCAGCCAGACCCAGACAACCATTAAAGTGTCGAATTCTCTGCCAAATAATTTAAAGTAAATGAAAGCATTTGGGATTGCTTTCCTTACTTTGTTTGGATCATCTTAAGTTAAATATATGAGTTGTTTTTTCTAAAGGCAAACCTCAGTATTCAGGTTAAATGGCCGTGTTGGCACTTTGCGATAAATAAGTGGGTTTTGGGTCGCAGTTTGGGCACTCGGTCTCTAAAAGGTTCGCCATCACTGGCCTAGCAGTTTCCTTCCACCAGTGGAGGCCAGCACAGTCCGTGTTTGGGCACTGGCCAACCAGGATTACCCTATCTGTGTCCTTTCTGCTTAGACCAGGAAGTTTAGGAAGTGGACACATCCCTTTTACCTGCTTGGTGGCTGTGGGGCAGGCGCCAGTTCTGGAGTGGAGCTGAGAATTTCATCCAGGTCAAACCGTTCCTCTCGGGCAGGAGAAGCTGAAGGAAAAGAAAGGCAGTGCAAGTGTTATTTTTATATTTATCCATTCTATAATAGCAGCATAACAATCATATTTAGATGGTGCCATCAACAGATGAGGCCAGTTTACGGGCTTTGAAGGTCAAACCAAATGGGGAGAGGATGACAGGTCCCTGCCCCAAAGGAGTTTCTGATCTGAATTTTGATAGAGGAGGAGATAATAAAGGAAAATGGGGGTGGGTGGGGATGGAGGCATCCTGGATAGAATTACTACAGGAGGTGAAACATCATCCAGAACAATAACATTCCAGAGCTGGCACTGCATTGACTTACTAGGGCCACAATCCAAATTTGTTTGGGACTCTATCCTACTGAGCCCTGACCTGGATAGCCCAGGCTAGCCCGATCTCATCAGATCTCGGAAGCTAAGTAGGGTCGGCCTCGGCTAATATTTGGATGGGAGATGTTCAAGGAACACCAGGGTCATGGCGCGGAGGCAGGCAATGGCAAGCCACCTCCAAACACCTCTTGCCTTGAAAACCTTACAGGGTCGCCATAAGTCAGCTGTGACCTGACAGCAGCAACAACAACAACAAACATCTTATTGAACTTGTGGGGCTTAGGATCTGGTTTCATGTCACTTTAGATTCTAGTCCCGCCTTCTCCCTGTGGTGCTAGCTTTCTCCTTGCAGAAACTTCCTTTACATTTTAAAAATGCAATCTCTCTCTACCATCCAAAGAGACACAGCTACCACTTCAAGACACTACACTCACATTCTGCGTGTCTGCTTACAAGGGTCTCAGGCTGGGGAAAGACCACTATGATGAGCCATGACCAATCAACTAGACTAGGTGGACCAATGCCCTGGTTTGGCATTAGAGTTTATCCTAAAGAGGAAAATGTGACCGAGTCTGCTCCATACCGTCTTTCTCTGGCTGCACCATCTCTTGGGCCAAAGTGCAACCATTTCTTCCTGCTTCTTTCTGGGGTGTCTTTTCTGAGCTGGGTGGCTCTTGAATCACTGCAGGCTCCTAAAATATGAAAGAAACCACCGAAGGGGATGAACGGCGGGCTACCTTCTCAACCAACC
>NW_015168053.1:179869-181595 GCF_001447785.1 Gekko japonicus
CTGCCCGACACCAACAAACTCTCTAAAGACCCAGTCACCAAGAGCTTCTTACCTCTAGGAGCCGTGGTGATTTGGGTGGTCCAGGGTCTGAAGTACTTGGCAGAAACTGTGGGGGCTCCCAGATGGGTGGGGGCTTCAACCTGACCATGTGAAAAATGATTAATTTCAGTTGCCCTATTCCTTTCTCTCTTTTTTTGTTGTTGTTGCTCCCCAATGGGGAATTTTTAATTGCATTTTTATAAGACTACAAACTATAACAGAAATGGGGAAGGGGACTACATATAAGGGATAAAGAAAAGATATCCACTACTGACTAAAAACCCAAGTGCGGAGATAATCAAATTAGCTTACATATACGCTATGTCTTAATCACGCTAATGCCATTATGAGTTGAGTTACATATCATGTTATCTCTTTCACAACTTAAACTGAACTGTTAACAAACAATACCCCTCAGCATCTAGCTTCCATACTTTCTTTTTCTTTAGAAGACGTGTTTTTTATTTTGAACAATATATACAACAGTACATTCATAACATATATTAACGCTATGCAATAATCAACTTTCTCAACCCTTAAGAGCCCTTTTAAAAATATAACCGATCCTTGTAATAAGAGTTGTTTGGAATCACTTCTTCTTCTGCTAGATAGTTCACCACTGGGAACCAAGTTGCTTGAAAACTTTTTTGGTGAGAGACAATTTTACCATATATAAAGTGCTCCCAAAGTTTGTTTTGCCGACATTGGAGAGTAGGTTGATTTTTGTTCTTCCAATACTGGGCTATTGATGTGTGCAATAGCATCTAGCTTCCATACTTTCAAAGGCACATTTCAGAGTCCTTCAGCCTTCATTTCCCCTTCCCCTGTCTCTCTTCCGCAATTTATAAGGGCTTTTTGGGGCTGGTGCCCCTTTCTCGGATAGAGAGTCCTCCCCGGAAGATCCCGAGTCCAGCTCGCCACTGGACTGACTGCCCATCCCTTCTTTTTCTTCCTCCTCTGCCAGTAGCCCTATTCCTGACCCCAACTGCTTAGCTGCCCCAGAAACGACCAGTGTCCCTAAACTCCCCTGAGGGTTCAAGCACACCTTTCTTCTCCACTGCGTCTGCCTCACAGGCCCATGCAGCGGTCCCTCCCCGCCAGGCTGGCTGTGGAGCACCTCTGCTTTGCCCCCTCTTTCCAGCTCCACCTTATCAAACCCTTTCTGCTGTATACCAAGAAGGAAGCCCTGAGGGGATACCTGAGCAACCGCATGGCAGCGTCTCAGCCACTTTCACACTGGCAGAGGCGGTGAAACACCAGGCCACCCCCCCCAGTTGCTAAGCAACCACAATAGGCTTTTCCCCATTCTCCTGAGCAATGTTCCCTCTAAGCTGTGGAGTCTTGTGAGCAAAAATTCTACTTTGTGAGCTACCGGCATTAAAGCTGTGAGCAAGAGATTTGGCTGCTGGATAAACTAGTTTGCTCTGGAGCCATCCCTTCCTGAGCGAAGACGAAAATGTGTGAGCTAGAGGCTAAAAAACTGTGAGCTAGCTCACACTGACTCAGCTTAGAGGGAACACTGCTCCTGAGATGTGTGAAACGGATCCTGGTTGAACGACAGCTGCAGTAGGGACAGAGGAAGCTGGATGCTCAGTATCTGGCCACAGAGCATGCCCCCCTCAGCCTCAGCACTGTGGAGAAATATCCCATCATTCAAAATTGGGGCCTCTCCCTAGGTACTGACAGC
>NW_015168053.1:182303-186115 GCF_001447785.1 Gekko japonicus
CCTTTATTATGTTTCCCTTGGACTTTTGTAGTCATTACTAACAATGCTTGTGTTCCTGAGCTAAACCATCTCTTTTAATAAATTCTACTTTGTTCATCAAACGTGGATTTACTTTGAATGAATGGGGAATCGGACAGCACCCCACTGGAAAGAAAAGAGAACTCAGTCGAACACCTTCACCAAAAGCAGGTTTGTCATAATACTTTCAAAGGAGAATGGAATGGCTACTCCCGGACCAAAAGTGGGAGAAGGAAGAAACTGGTGCTGCTGCGAATGCAGGGGTGATGGTGGTGCACGTATACACACAGACATCTGTACTTTTAAAACATATATACAAAACACAAACACGGCTGACAGCTGTCCAAGTTGGCAAAGAACCTAAGAAAGCATACTTGAAGGAGGTTGTGCCACTCCCTCTTTCCCGACACCCTGCAGTCTTCGGAAACCAGATATACTGGCCCAGCAGAGTTTCGGAAGAGGTGTAGGACTGGGCACACGTGTTAGTGGAAAGGGCACGGGTGGGCACAGAGCTACCCTGCAGGCAAAAGAGGCTCCAGCAGAAAGATCGCTGTTTGAATCCATCCAGTTCTGCATTTTGGTGGGAAGCCCATCTTCACTGCCGGTACAAGACGTGTGTCACAGAGTCCATTCACATACCTTGATCAGCGTACCTCCGTGCTTTGCCCTCCAGGGCACGGCTCTGCCCCTCCAGCCGAGTCGTGGTGGCGGCATGCACCTTGTGCTCCTGCTCCATCACATCCTCCAGCTCCATGAACCGCTGCAAGGAAGGGAACCCAAGAGGCTCAGGAAGCTGCTCCCACCTTCAAAATGCTAATCCTCGGAACTCAAGGCCGGGTTCTTAGGGTTCCCAAGAGGTTTCCCATCCACAGCACTGCCAAGGAGAGCTGTATCATGTGCCCCCAAGGACACTGGCATAGTAACCTTGGCACAATTTCACCATGACATGTCCCCATGTTCAGGGCCGGCTCACTCACTAGGCGAACTAGGCAGTCGCCTAGAGCAGGGCGGCCCTTGGGGCGCCAAACTGAACCCGGCCCCATACTCTGGGAGTTTCTTGATTATTTGTGTTTTTCATTCTTCCTAAAATGCATTTATTTTTGAAAATTGGTGGACGCACCGGGAGGGGGCGGCGCCAGAAGGGATCCTCGCCTAAGGTGCAAAATAAGCTGGGGCCGGCCCTGCCCATGTTCTCCCCCCAATTCCTTGCACTGATGGGAATGGCAGCCTCTGAGCCCAGACGCTCACTGATCCTCCTCAGCTTCAGCATACACCACAGCTTCCCCCCCCTTCTACACAAGCTGTACAGTCAACCTGGCCCCCACCCCAGATCCCCATAAACTCTGGCTTTTTAATCACTCCGACACCACTCTCAGCCCTGACTTGGATGGCCCAGGATAGCCCAATCTCATCAGATCTCAGAAGCTAGGCAGGATCGGCGCTGGTTGGTACTTGGATAGGAGATCACCAAGGAAGCTCAGGGTTGCTACACAGAGGCAGGCAACGGCAAACTACCTGTTCGTCTCTTGGTTTGAAAATCCAACCGGGTTGCCGTAGGTCAGCTACGGTACCACTTTCCACCCCCACCATATCACCCGCAAAATGAAATGCTTGCAGGGGCATAAGGATCATCTTCCCTTTGTGGGGAAGCTTGGAAATTGTTGCTTTTTATAAAAAGTTTAGCAAAGAGTAGGAGAAAGGGGCAGGAGGGGTGGAGTATTTGGGGGAAGCATGACAAGTTTCTAAAAATCACGCATGGTCCTGGAAAGATTGAATAATTTCTCCATATTCATTCTGCCTGTATGCCACAACGCCCAGCGTCATTCACTGGACCGCAAGTTTAAGAAAAACAAAAGGAAGAAATTTAAACAGTACAAAAGCAACCCAGGGAGCTCCCTGCCAGTGTTCCCTCTAAGCTGAGTTAGTGTGAGCTAGCTCACCGTTTTTTAGCCTCCGGCTCACACATTTTTATCTTGGCTCAGGAAGGATGCCTCCAAAGCAACTAATTTATGCAGTAGCCAAATTGCTCACTCACAACTTTCATGCCAGTAGCTCACAAAGTAGAATTTTTGCTCACAAGACTCCATAGCTTAGAGGGAACATTGCTCCCTGCTATAGGATGCTGCCCAGGGAACCAGCATAAGTGACTGTAATAAGGGGGGGAGTGGTTTTTTTAATAGTTTATCTTTTCCCATAACAAAGAAAAATGAAAAAGTATATACAACATATTTTTGGAGTTTACATTATACATGGGGGGGAGTGTTGAAAATATAAAGGGTAGATCCAGCAGTCATCCTCCCCAAAAGTAAAGTTTTTTTAGAGTACCTTTTTGGATACCTCACGCTGGAAATTAATGCTAAAGGCCGGTATCCGTTGCCATCAGCTTTAAACTTTCACCTATTGCCAGAATGGCAATACCTGCCTTTCTGCCACCCCCAACAAATGGCGATGTAGGCAGGAACTTAGTTTCTCTCTCGCTCACGCACGCACGCACGCAAACACACGGGAGAGTCTTGCCAGCGCGGGGCCTGCCAGGGAGTCCTGGTTGCCAACCTCCTGTCCAGAGACTGCAGCCCTCCCTTCCGCGGGCCGCCCGCCTGGGGGATCCGAGCGCGTCTCCGTATCCCGCAGCGCTCCAGGTGGACGGCGGGCGACACTCACCTCCTCCGCCCGCTTGCGGCCGGCTCGCTCCCGCTCGTACTGTTCCAACAGGCGCAGCCGGTCGTCGCGCAGCCGTTCCAGGGACTGGTCCCGCTCCCGCACCTGCCCGCAAGCCCTCTGCAGCGACTCCAGGACAGAGACGAGCTGCGGCAGGAGCCCCGACACCGCTCCGGGCCCGTGGGCCCCGACCAGCCGCTCCAGCTCCCCGTACAGGCCCCCGGCCATGGCGGACACCAGCTCCTCGTAAGGCGCGGGGCTGGCATCCCCGTCGCCCCCAAAGGTCTCCTCGGGGTCATCCATCCTCGGGGCCCGCCGCTCCACCCGCTGCGCCGGCCAGTCTCCCCCTTCGGATCCCTTCTCGCCGGGCTTCTCAGCCCGTTTGCTCCAACCCCCGCGAGCTCGCCTACAGCCTCCTGCCGCCCTGCCTCCTGTCCTTGGCCCGAGAGAACCCAGGAGAACGGGCACCTCGCCTTTAGCGACTTCCTGCCCTCTCAGCAGCCCGGGATCTTGACTTCTCCTGCCTCAACACCCATCCGAGTCCTTTTCTCCGCACCCGATTTCACCCTCGTCCTGCTTCCTTTGCTTTCTAAGCGCTGACGGACAACTCCCCCCCCCCCCCCCCTAACCCCTAGGCGCCGCTTGAGCCACCGCAGCTCCGCACCCCTCGCACCCCTTCGCAAATGCCAGTTCTCCCTCCTCCTAGGGCTTTTCGCTTCCAGGCTCTAACCACTAGCGCCGCTCCCTCTTAAGGATCTTTGACCTCCGCACCGTCTACCTAGAAAAAAAAAATCCTCGGATTGGGAGGACTCTGCCCACTGAGCCCGGCTCCACTCCTCTCTTCCCCCCAGATCCTAACTTCATGTCACTTTGCAAGTGGAAAAGCAGGCGGAGCCAGAGCCTCCAAGGACAGCCAATGGCGCAGGAAGAAAGTGTCAAGAGCAACCAATTGCGCGTTGCGCGACGCCTGGGTGGCCAATGGCGCGCGGAGGAAGGAGGCTTCCTCCAAAGGGCCGGCTTCGAGGCGGGAGGGGGGACAAGTGGTAGTCTTAACTTTCTGCTATCACATGATCCTGGGTCATATGATCTCTAAAAGCGGGTTGGTGTGCGGGCGTGCCGCACGTCTGAATGCCTGG
>NW_015168053.1:186152-233483 GCF_001447785.1 Gekko japonicus
CTCTAACCACTAGCGCCGCTCCCTCTTAAGGATCTTTGACCTCCGCACCGTCTACCTAGAAAAAAAATCCTCGGATTGGGAGGACTCTGCCCACTGAGCCCGGCTCCACTCCTCTCTTTCCCCCAGATCCTAACTTCATGTCACTTTGCAAGTGGAAAAGCAGGCGGAGCCAGAGCCTCCAAGGACAGCCAATGGCGCAGGAAGAAAGTGTCAAGAGCAACCAATTGCGCGTTGCGCGACGCCTGGGTGGCCAATGGCGCGCGGAGGAAGGAGGCTTCCTCCAAAGGGCCGGCTTCGAGGCGGGGGGGGGGACAAGGGGGGACAAATGGTAGTCTTAACTTTCTGCTATCACATGATCCTGGGTCATATGATCTCTAAAAGCGGGTTGGTGTGCGGGCGTGCCGCACGTCTGAATGCCTGGTTTGTGAGCCGCTTGATCCTGGCGCTTGCTAGTTGCCGGAACAGGCAACTTCAAGGCCACTTGTTGCTATGTCGTTTCCGCAGAGCAGGAGCTACCAACGGAGTTGTGTGTTTTTTAATGTTGCTGAGGATTTTTATTTTTTTTTGGTAACAATGAAATATTAAAAATGCTGTGCGGTTTTTAGCCTCGCTGGATTGTGCGTGCGTGAGTTTGCAGAGCTAGCGCGATAGACTCGACGTTAATCGTCGTGTGGGATCTAAAGGGTGGGATTTGCAGCCGACTCCTGTTCATCACCTTCACTGAACTAAATAGGATATAATCCCCCCCAAAAAGTTCACGGATTGCCGCTATTTAACTTTTGGATAACGGTCAGGCTGTTAGTTGTGAGCACCGTTTTGCTGGATTGTAGCCCATGAATTCTACACTGTTGTTATGTGAGAATACTTAACGTGTAGCTTTTGTGCAGAGTGCTACATGTACATTGTAATCCTTACAACAACCATGTAACGGAAGTACACAAAGATGAGGTAGGAGAGGCTGGGCCTGAGAAAACAGTGGTCTGAGTAAGGAATCCAAAAGTCTGTGGCAGAGGCAACCTTAAAAACCGGGCGTTTTCAGGTTCCTCTCTTGGCTGGTTTCAGAGGACAGTCCTGTGGGTCTGCAGCAAAAGAGCTGGATTCGAGTCCAGTAGCCCCTTAGGGGCCAACAGGAGTTTCAAGGTAGAAGCCTTCCAGAGTCAAAGCCTTTCTGCCTTGAAATTCAGATCTCTCAGTCCTTTTATCCCAGTCAGAAGGTGGGAAGGGATGTAGTACTACAGGATGCAAAGGTGCAATGTAAATTGCAATCAGCTTGACTAGAGCAGAGGGGAAATGCCTGGGGACAGAAAATTAGCATCTGTAGTGAGATAAGAATCCTCTGTCCCTGTGCAGCCCTGGGGTGACCCACTGTTCTGAACTTGCGAAGTGACTCAAATCCAGCAAACCTCAGGTTGTAATCTCCCCTTGTTCGAGGACTGCTACTCTTAGATCAGTAACGGAATTACCTGGAAGATTAAAATGTTCTCCCGCTGATTTTTAATGTCGGATTCCTGTCCATTTAGTCTTTTGCTAGGGACTGACCTGTGTGTCTGATGTAAAGAGTGGAAGGGCATCGCCGACATGTGATGGCATATGTAACGCTGGAACCTGAACAAGTGAATGAATCTGAGATGGTATGGCCGGTGTTGTTAGGTCCAAGTTCTTGTGTCCTCAGAGCAGATATTCAGACAGAGCTGGCATCTTGGTTTGTTGCAAGGATATTGCTGAGGGCAAGAAGTTGTTTAAGGTTAAAAAAGGTAAAGGTTCCCTTGCTCAAAAGCCAGTCGAATCCGACTCTAGGGTTGCGGTGCTCATCTCCGTTTCAAAGCCGAAGAGCCAGCACTGTCCGAAGACATTTCCGTGGTCATGTGGCCGGCATGACTAAACACCAAGGCGCACGGAACGCTGTTACCTTCCCACCGAGGTGGTACCTATTTATCTACTTGCAATTTTTTGCTTTCGAACTGCTAGGTTGGCAGGAGCTGGAACTAGAGACGGGAGCTCACTCCATCATGTGGCACCCGGGTCTCGAACTGCTGAACTACTGACCTTCCACAGCCTGCAGTTCAGCGTCTTAACCACTTGAGCCACCGCAGCTCCCTGTTTAAGGTTAGGAGGCAAGAAATTGTTTAAGGTTAGAAGGCAAGAAAAGATGCACCTCCCAATGCTTGTGAGAGAGGAATATCATCCAGCATAGGTTGTAGGTTGTTAAGGATGTGTTGAACCGGTTTGAGCTGTGAGCTTTATGTGAACACCAGTGATGTTCTGCCGTTGTTTCATTTGGGCCTATCTTGTAGCAGGTTATTCCTTGGTATCATTCTGGCTTTGTTGATTTGTTTCCCATGCTACATCAGGTGGTAACTGGAGGCGTGTAAATATGTTTGGCAATCAGTAGTTTTCTGGGATAAGGTATTTTTATGCTTCCATTATGTATGTGAAAATGTAAAAATCTCACCTAATTGGAGATGGGAATGGGGACACTTCACCCAGAGATCAGAAAAACCTAATTCATACATCACAAGAATTTTTGCCATGACTGGATCCCATCCCAGGCCAGTAATAACAGAATCCCATGAGATGGGTAGATTACATGAGGAGTTTCCTCCCATCCCCGGTGACTTGCAGTACCCAAAGGGAGCTCCACACACGATCCATCTCAGGTATTTCTGTCATTCAAATGATACCAGAGTGCCCTGGGATCCAGACAGCAGTCACGCCACTTGATGTGAATCAAGACTTTGCAGCTTTGGACATGCGAAAAAGCAAAGAAATTTTGGAGTGAGATCCATGCAGAGATGGAAAAGATCACGAAATGTACATTTAAAAAGGAACCAGAAATAGTACTTTTGGGACTAAAAATGGAAGAGGTTAATGTATCAAAGAGAACTCTGATGTGGTATATGATAACTACAGCAAGAATGATGTATGCTCAGAATTGGAAACAGCAAGAAGTCCCGAAGATTGAAGATTGGATTAAAAAAATATTATTTTCAGTTGAAATGGACAAACTGACAAGAAAGTTGAATAATATGGAAGGAGAAGATTTCTATAATGACTGGAAGGATCTAAAAGAATACTTAGGGAAGTATTGGGGAAGTAAAAGACAATTTGTTTAGTTTTAATAATTATTAATCATAGAATGCTTGGGAGATAGGATAAGTTAAAAATTAATTACTATAGTGAAATAATAGTTACCTAAAAAGGTAAAGGTTCCCTTGCTCGAAAGCCAGTCGAATCCGACTCTAGGGTTGCGGTGCTCATCTCCGTTTCAAAGCCGAAGAGCCAGCGCTGTCCGAAGACGTTTCCGTGGTCATGTGGCCGGCATGACTAAACACCAAAGCGCACGGAACGCTGTTACCTTCCCACCAAAGGGGTACCTATTTATCTACTTGCAATTTCTTACTTTCGAACTGCTAGGTTGGCAGGAGCTGGAACTAGAGACGGGAGCTCACTCTGTCATGCGGCACACTCGGGTCTCGAACTGCTGAACTACTGACCTTCTACAGCCTGCAGTTCAAAAATTAATAAAGAGATGGGCAGGAGGTCGAAGCACTGTGGGAAGCCATATATTAGGGAGGGGAAAAGGGAGGTGGGTAGGGTATGAAAGGGACAAATGTAAAAAAAAAATTTGTCATTTTTTTTCTATTTATGAATGTTTATATACTAAAAAAAAATTTGATAAAAGAAAAGATTTTGCAGCTTTATTTATTGCATTACATTTTTATCCTTTGCTCCAAGAAGCACCGGGCATCATACAGGGTTCTTTAGCCTTGCACAGAGAGCGAGGCCACGGGTTCTGTGCTGTCTGTGGCCACTTTAGTCTTTCTGATCTTGAGTGCTACTGGGGGGCATCTTATACACATTCAGACAGTAATCTTATATTCCCTTCCTTATGAGTCCTATTGAATATGAGCTTACTTCTAAGTAAATATTAGTACCTATTCCTATAGCAGCGTCGATTTGCATGCTTTAGGGTACTAGCTCACTGTTGTTTCATAAGGAAAAGAATGGAGACGCAGGTGGAAAGAATGTGCATTCATTTCAGTTCCATCTGTTTAGGCTTAGGTTACAGGTAGCTTTGGCTCAAAGCAAAAGCCAAACGCCACACAATGCCTTCCAGCACTGGTGGTGGAAAGTGCTGTCAAGTTGTCGCGGATTCATGACAACCCTATAAGGTTTTCAAGGCAAGAGACACAGAGGTGGTTTGCCATGGCCTGCCTCTGCATAGCAAATCTGGATGAGACATTTTATTCTGCACACACACGTGCACGTGCACCCCCACACACACAAACATCCAGCCTGATGAAGAATTCTGGAGAGCACAAAAGCTTACATCCCATTTTGTGTCATTTCGGTTGGTACTAATTAAAAGGTGTCACGTGGCTTTTTGGACAATCCAGGCTTAGATTCTGAAAAGTATGCAGACGGAGAGTGATTCAGCAAAGCATACTTTATTCAGTCAGAACAAGACGCTTTGGCCGGCTCACAGGCCAGCTTATATTACCTCAGAACCCACCACAACAACACACACCCCACTTCCTGATAGGCTATTTACAGTGACCGAGAGACCTATTGGCCTCACGGTCTGGGACCTAGCCCTCTGATAGGGCGGGCTAGGATCCTCCTGGCCCATTGTCTTTAGGCGCAAAGCTTGAGGTTTGTCCCTGGACAAGTCCGGACATGATCGGCCATGTCAGGGCTGGATACACTACACCCCTCCCCCCTTGGTCCGCAATGCACCCACAAACAAAGTCCTTCAGGTGTGCTGGTAACTTCCTGGTGCGGGTCGAGCGGTGCGGTTCCAGGACTGTTGCTGCTTCTACCCTGGGAGCCCTTGGCGGTGAGCTGACCGGGCAAGGAGCTGGGGGTGGCGGTGCCGGTGTTACCGGCGCCTCCGGAGGTGTCTCAGGTTCCCCCACGGTTGGGGGCCGAGGGTCGGCTGAGGGTGACGGCCGTGGTTTGGCCACCGGCAGTTGGGCCCTTTGTGAGGTCTCTGGAACCACGGCCAGGTCCGAGTCCTCGGGGTCTAATGGTAGCGTCCGGCGGCGTAACTGGTCGATGTGCCGGTGTAGCACTTGGCCGTCCTTACTAGAGACCTCGTACGATCTGGGGCCCTAAACTCGGATGACTTGAGCCAGAATCCAGGCGGGGCCTCGGGTGTAGTTCCGTGCATACACGGGATCTTCCGGAAAGAATCCCCTGGCTGCCTCGTGCGTCTCCGTGCTGGGGGCCTCCGGCGATGCCCGATTGGGATGCAGCTGATCCAGCCGGGTCGCCAGGCGGCGGCCCAGAAGTAGTTCCACCGGACTGCGTCCCGTCGTGGTGTGGGGCGTAGTTCTCTGTCCGAAAAGGAAAGACACCAGGCTTCATTGCTATTGGCGGTAGTCAGGCCTTGATGCGGATGGGCCGTACTGTGGGGTCTAGGTCCAGAGATATGGGGGGGGCTGTGAATTGGCTCAGTGTGCCATCAAAGACGCGAGGAAATTCCGTGCACACCGTGCCGAAGTCCCGCGTCCCGACCTGATGGATTCCCTTTACCAAGAGTCCCAGGGCCTCGAACCAAGAGAGTCCTAGCAGGCTGGAGAGAGGCCTATCCACCACCAGCAGGTCTAAAGTGCCGTTAAAGTCCTGGAACTGCACCCGGAACTTGCCCCAGCCCCGCACCGCCACGGAGTTTTTATTGAAGTCCCGTAACCGAAAACCCCGCGACTTCCGCAGGGGAGGCCCTTCCCCCTGGGACACAGCGTGCAGAGCGTATCCGCAGAGATGATGGAGTAGATTGACCCCGTGTCGATCTCCATGCTGCATGGGGACCCCTCAATAAGAACCGTGACATGCATCTTGTTGGGGCTGTCGGGGGGCAAGTTACAGACCTGGCGTTGCGGAAGTTGGGCCGATAATGGAGTGGAGGTCGACGGGCTAGTCCGTCGAGGTCTGGTGCGCTGACGACTTCTGGCGTGGTCCCTTGGAGTGGCAGACTCTGGCAATGTGCCCCGATTTGTTGCAGGCGCAGCAGACTGCATTACGGAAACAGCACGATCTGTGCTCATGGCCTTCCCCACAGCTGGCACACGGAGCTGACGTGGTCAAAGCCTTGCCCGGTTTGGAGGACGAATGCCGCTGGCGGACCTGTAGAACCTCGTCCGAGGTGTCGGAGCCGACGGTCCTTTGGGTGCGGTGGACCGCCTTGGCGCGGCGGTCTTGATGGGCTTTCTCGTACGCGGTGGCCTCCCCGATCACCTTATCCAGGTCCAAGTCATCCTGGCTGACCAGCTTCCAGCGGAGCTTGGGCTCCCTTAGACCCACCAGGAACTGGGTCAACAGGGTGTCCGCTGGGTGCGGAAAGGAGCAATTGGTGGCCGCACGCCTGAGCCCGGCCAAGAACTCGGAGGCTGGCTCGTCCGGCCCTTGGACCCTCGCACAAAAGTCCATGCGCTCGGCGAACTTCGTGGGCTTAGGCAAAAGGTGGTCGGTCAATGCTTTCACCAGCACGGGGTAGGGCTCCTCCTTTGTCTTCTTCGGTGCGATGAGGTCCTTGAGTAATAGGACGGTGTCCATGCCGCACAACTGCAGGAGATGAGCTTTCTTCTTCCCCTCGTCCGCAATGTCGTTGCAATCAAAGTAGTTTTCCAGGATCTTGAGCCAGGTCTCCCATTCCGTGGGGCGGGAGATATCGAAGGCGGCGATGTTGCCCCAGTTGGCAGCCATTGTGCGGCGGCCACGTGGTTGGGGTATCTCTGAAACGGAAACGGCAGCGGCTGGAGCGTGGGTGCGAAGCGGCGCGGCTTGCGGGGGTCTCGGCGTTGGGGCTCGATGCGGTGCTCGAATCGGCGTCCGGGTCGTTGTTCATGGGAGTTAAAATCCCACCTTCATCGCCAGTGAAAAGTATGCAGACGGAGAGTGACTCAGCAAAGCATACTTTATTCAGTCAGGAACAAGACGCTTTGGCCGGCTCACAGGCCGGCTTATATTCCCTCAGAACCCACCACCCAAAACACACACCCACTTCCCGATAGGCTATTTACAGTGACCGAGAGACCTATTGGCCTCACGGTCTGGAACCTAGCCCTCTGATAGGGCGGGCTAGGATCCTCCTGGCCCATTGTCTTTAGGTGCGAAGCTTGAGGTTTGTCCCTGGACAAGTCTGGACATGCCCGGCCATGTCAGGGCTGGATACACTACAGTTCCACAGGGGAGAGGGACAAAGAGGTTGCGGCAAAGGCATCACGGAAGGGGGGGGGACTGAAGCAGGGATTTATATTAAGTGATGTGGCATCATGCAGGTGTTCTGAGATGAGGCCGTTCCAGGCATCAAGAGCAGCGAAGGAGGAAGGGTGGAGGAGCTCTTAGAAGCAGCGAGAGGCCTGTGGAGTGCAGAGGGTGCTGCAACCAGAACAGCAAAGGTCACAGACAAGATTGTCTCCGGATATAAGAACAAAGGGGCAGGGAGAGCAAGGCCACAGCTCATGCAGGGCTTTGGAGATCAGGGTGTTGTGCTAGGTTCAGGAGAGGGAAAGAAGGGTCAGAGGACAGGGCATCACAAAAACACACTGAGGATCAGGCCACATGTGATACGTGTGCATTGGGTCCCCGAGAAAAGTATTGTGTGTCATTTCCTGCAGGGTGGTACAATCACTTCCCCAGCACCAGTGCACTGTGGTTTTTAGGGGAATTGAAGATTCTTCTGCAGGCTGGAAACAGCAACTCTGAAATAGGAACTGGGCAGTGGAAAGATGCTCAGTGCAATCCTAAAAAGAAGAAGAGATTGGATTTATACCCCACCCTTCACTTGGAGTCTCAGAGTGGCTTACAAACTCCTTTCCCTTCCCCTCCCCACAACAGACACCCTGTGAGGTGGGTGGGGCTGAGAGAGCTCTGACACAAACTGCTCTTTTTCAAGGACAGCTGTGCCAGAGCTTGTGACTGACCCAAGGTCACATCAGCAGGTGCAAGTGGAGGAGTGGGGAATCAAACCCGGTTCTTCCAGATTAGACCCGTGTTCCTAACCACTACACCAAACTGGCTCTAAGCAGAAAGCCCCACTCAGTTCAAAGGAATTTAGTCCCTTGGGATTGTGTTTTAGGGCAGAAACCTTGCTGGAAGTACGGCTGCATGGGCAGAGGCACCGTGTTTGCACAGGCTCCTTCAAAAACATACGCCGTGCAATGCATTTCTGCACATTAACTGCTGTAAACACCCAGAACTCACCAGTGTCTTCACCACACCCCTTCCAACTTTTTCCCAGCCTCTGATTGGCTGATTGCACAAAAGTTAACCAGGAAGCTTTTTTATTATTATTATTGTGTCCTATGGATTGGATCAACGCATTCTCGAAGTATGTGTGTGAGAGACCAAGCTCTCAAAAGGGTGAGGCTCTTTTTATGACTTGGCTGTGCCTGTTAGGAAGGGAGGGGGGAGGAGAGGAGAAGGACTCCTGGGTCTCCTCTGGGGGAAACAAGGTGCACGGCCTCCTGTGCCTTCTTTGGAGCAAGAACAAGTTGTACTAACCAAGGGAGAGCTGAAGGGACAAAGTAACCCAGACTTCCAAACCGTGGAGGAATTTTGTGGCAGCTTAAAGATGAATGCTTTTTTAAAAAAAACTCTAGCACCGAGAGACCGCTTAGAGCGATGCATGTCAGACCACGGGCACCTGAAAAAGCAGGTGCACGTCTGTGAACCCGAGTGCTGACAGTAAGGTGCCAAAGGATGCCACAGCAGTCTTGGGGGGGGGGGAGCTGGGTCCCCTGGAAAGGGTTTAGAACTGGTTATCTCATGGGGGAGAGTGGCACTGGGCGCCCGGAGAATTCCAGGCTTCTCAGGGGAAGGTAGAGTTAATTCCTCCGATACCTGTTTTGGTCCCTCCCCTCTAGAACTGGTTGGACGGCTTTGCCAGGTCTCTTCCCCGGGGCCGCTCCTTCTCTTCCTTCTCTGGACCTGGGGAGGCCCTTCACCTTTTCCCCCTCCTTTTCTTTCTTTCTTTTTTTGAAACCAACTAACAAGGCTTTGTCTGTGGGTCCTACGCAGGCCCTCTCCCCCTCCTTTCTGAAATTGCCTCTTTGGTTACCTCTGGGACCTGCTCTTTTGTCCCCTACCCAGGTTAGCTAGCCTCCCCCCCCCTCTCTCTCCCTCTCCCCCCCTCTGTCTCACCTCCAGCCTGTCTAATCTCACTCTCTCAGCCTGCATCTCACCCCTCCAAACCAGGTGCTGAAGAAAGGTGCTCACGCACCCACTGGCCCCCCCATCCCATGGGGTCTTCTGGACTGGGCCGTTGTCGGCTGGCATTGGTCTTTGCAGTGCTCATGGACGCTGCGGGCACAGGAGCCCTCCTGACGGGCATCTTTGCCCGGCTACGCCTCCGAGGCCGGGATTTTGGGGACCTTTTGATATACTCGGGTGCAGTGCTGGTGTTTCTGAGCCTGCTGGGCTGGATCATGTGGTACACGGGCAACATTGAGATCGCCCCTGAAGAGCTGGCGAGGGACTACGGCGCCAAGGGAGGCACGCTGGCCCGGCTCGCCAGGAAGATCTCACGGACTTGGTCTCGGCGCCAGAGCAGTGGGCTGGCCATGAGGACGGTGTCGAGCAGCCGGGAAGCAGCGTAAAGGTAACGTGGTTGCCCCCTGGCTGGTTTTCTTGGGCCTGTTCCTTACAGCCATTAAGAGGGTCAGCTTTAGGGCTGCCAACCTCCAGGTCAGGCCTGGAGGACTCTCAGAATTACAGCTGATCTCCAGATGACAGAGATCAGTTCCCCTGGAGAAAATGGCTGCTTTGTAGGGTTGATTCTATGGCACTGGACCCTCCCCAGCTGCCCCCCCCCAGCTCCAGGACTTTCCCAACTTAGAGTTGGCATCCTTCTGAGCAGGCCACTGTGTCTATGCCTTTAACAGCCACTTGACAGACAAATGTTAGCTGGGAATGTTTCCCTTCGTGCAGTGAAAAACCTGGCCTCCAGATTTCTGTTCCCCAAGCTGCTCTGAAAAGCACAAGGACAGGTGACAGATTTTTTTGTGGCCATTTGGCAACTTTGACAGCCACCTGAACATTCTTGTGGGCGAGGAGACATCTGTCTTCACCTCCCCCGTTCATTTGTCAGACAATTTATGGTGTCTGGATCAGGCCCGTAGCCGGGATTTTTAAAGTCGGGGGGCATTTAAATTTCTTAGGGGGCACTGGCTAACCAAATTAATCCCGTGTCGCCCTGGGCTGGATGGGAAGTCAGGGGGCTTTGTCAGCATGTCGGGGGGCCTAGCCCCGAGATGCCCCACGGTAGCAATTACCCGCAGTTAGGGTGATGGAAGAGCAGTCAGAAGGTGGGTACACCCCCACCATTTGGGGTTCCGACCAGCATTTGCACTGACCGGGATGGCCCAGGTAACCCCGATCTTGTCAGATCCTGGAAGCTAAGCAGAGTCAGCCCTGGTTAGCACTTGCCTGGGAGACCCCCGAGGAAGCCCAGAGCGGCTACACAGAGGCGGGCAATGGCCAACCAATCATAAGTGGGCTACCACTTGACAACGCCCTCCACACCCAGCTGGCATTTATGACTGTGCGTGAGGGGCGAGTAGCGATTCTAGACCAATTGACAGAGCACAGAACGGCAATGGGTTTAGCAGCCTGACCTAGAGCGAGTTCTCTACGCAGCCATTGAAGTCAGAGGCACCTTAGTGGGAATCCTCACGATCCACTCACCTAGTATAGTTTGAAGTCTGTTGTGATATTAGGGTTGCCAACCTCCAGGTGGTGGCTGGAGACATCCTGCTGTTACAGCTGGTCCCCGGGTGACAGAGATGAGTTCACCTGGAGAAAATGGCCGCTTTGGAAGGCGGACTCTATGGCGTCATACCCCACTGAAGTCCCTCTCACCCCAAACTCTGCCCTCCTCAGGCTCCACCTCCAAAATCTCCAGGTGCTTCCCAACCAGGAGCTGGCATTCCTAACCGGGAGCGGTCAACCCTGTGTGTTATATCTGCCCTGCCCACATATCTTCCTCACCCCCTGGCCTTTCAGAAATCCCTGAGCCTTCCCAGGCAGCGCTACTACGGGAGGGCCTGTAGTGACAGAGCGCCCGCTTTGCCTGGGGAAAGTCTCAGGTAAAGTTCCTGGCAGGTCCATTGTCAGGATCCCAAGGTCGCTGGGCTCAAAAGGTTTCTGAAGTTAGGGTTGTCAACCTCTAAGTGAGACCTGGAGATCTAGGATTATAACTGATCTCCGACTCCAGATGACCGAGCTTCAGTTCTGCTGAAGAAAATGGCGCCTCCGGAGAGTGGACTCCCCTCCCCAAACCCTGCCCCTCCAGGACTGTCCTGACCCAGTGTTTGCAACCCTGCTCTGAAGAGCCATGGCCAGCCAGAGGAGGCAATGCCAGGCTCCTTAGAGAGCTTCCTGAATTCGTATGTTTAAAGCCAAGTTGGTTGTCAGAATACATTTGAGAGCATTTTGTCTAGCCGCAGGTTCCAGTGGCTTTATAAAGATGTTCAACATGATTAATTGGGGATGCCATGTTTGTTTACTGGCAGAGTTCCTGTGCTCTTAGCAAGGGCAGAAATTCAGCTAGCTAAGATTTTCTTGCTGCTTCCACCGCCTGCCACGCAAAGCTGTTCAGTTTCTGTCCATCCATTTTTCCTCTCAGCACACAATGTTCCCTCTAAGCTGAGTTAGTGCGAGCTAGCTCACCGTTTTTTAGCCTCCGGCTCACAGATTTTTGTCTTAGCTCAGGAAGGAGGGCTCCAGAGCAAACTAATTTATGCAGCACTTGAATCGCTCGCTCACAACTTTAATGCCAGTAGCTCACAAAGTAGCATTGTTGCTCACAAGACTCCACAGCTTAGAGGGAACATTGGTTGTGATTAAGAGTGGTGGACTCTAATCTGGAGAACTGGGTTTGATTTCTCACTCCTCCACATGCAGCCAGCTGGGTGACCTCGGATCAGTCACAGTTCTCTCAGCTCTCTCAGCCCCACCCATCTCACAGGGCAGTGGTGGTGAACCTATGGCACGGTTGCCAGAGGTGGCACTCAGAGCCCTCTCTGTGGGCACGCGTGCCATCGCCCCAGCCAGGCCCAGAGCGTCATTAAAGTGTCGAATTCTCTGCCAAATAATTTCAAGTAAATGAAAGCATTTGGGATTGCTTTCCTTACTTTGTTTGGATCATCTTAAGTTAATGTATGAGGATTTTTTTCTAAAGTACAACCTCAGTATTCAGGTTAAATTGCCATGTTGGCACTTTGCGATAAGTAAGTGGGTTTGGGGTCGCAGTTTGGGCACTCGGTCTCTAAAAGGTTAGCCATCACTGTCACAGGGTGTCTGTTGTAGGGAGAGGAAGGAAAGGAGATTGTAAACTGCTCTGAAACTCTGCATGAAGGGTGGGGTATAAATCCAACTCTTCTTCTTCCTCTTCCTCTTGTTAGTCACATTGGGGAAGAACATAAAATACCTAATTTCCAAATGCAGTTATCTTGTGGCATATAGATTCCTCTGTTCTAAAGCTTTGAAGGGAATTTAATAAAGTTCCCATGTTTAGCTACAAAAATGCAAGTCACTAGATCATGGGAAAGCAAGCTTACCCCTGCCATAAATATGGAGGCTTCCAAGCGAAAAGAAATATTAATAGCAGTCAAAGTCACTGCACAGATTAGAAATTTCTCTTATTCATAGAAGAATTTTGTGCAGCTTTAATTTGTGCATTTATTTTGTCAGCTATTAAAATCTCACATCTCATGTCATACCGGAATTTATACAAAAATATCTTTCCTTTTTGTTGTTTATTGACTCGAGAGATTTAAGATTATCTAGCTGTTTATCTACCTGTCCATCCAACCATTCAGTAAGTTGTCTTTTGCACTTCATCAAATGGGCATAAAGCGTTGTAACTCTGCAATATAGATATTACATTGTATGTTAGCCAACTCTGGGTACCTTTGATTGTCTTGCTGAAATCCGCACATTGCTTGCTATATTGTAACACCTCATACGGAGACTGAGGGATATTTGTTTATTTACTTACTTGCTTCATACCCCACCTTTCTCTCCCATGGGAACTGAGAGCCAGTTTACATTGTTCTCATCTCTTCCTTTTGATCCTCACAACAACCCTGGGAAGTAGGTTAAACCAGGGCTATTTTTGGGCAGGAACGCACAGGAACGGAGTTCCGGCTGGCTCCCAAGTTGGCCACACCCAGCAGGAACTCATTAGCATAATAGGCCACACACAACTAGGGCTGCCAAATGCAGCCGGGGGGCGGGGAATCCCCCGTTTCGGAGCCCCGATTCCCGACGCGCCGGAATCGGGGCCCGGGGGAACCCCGCCCCCGGTGTGCGCGTCACTAGCAAGTGACGTAGGCACGCTGGGCACGCTGGGGGCGCGGCCACGGTCATACGAGGGAAAACTCCGTGATTGGCCCGGGAGTCCCCCGCTAAGGAGGAAGGTAACACTTGGCAACCCTAATGCATAGACCACATCTTTTCCCCCATGCCCTTCTGAATGGCCCAAGGTCACCCGGCAAACTTTGAAGGCAGAGTGGAGGATTTGAACCTGTACCCCAGGTCCTGCATTGCTTTTGAGTTTTCAAAGCAGTAGTCTTCACAACAACCCTGTAAGGTAGAGGGATATTATTATTCCCATGTTACAGATGGCCAGCCTGTGTCCAGGAAAGTGACTTGCCCAAGGCTGGCCCATGATGTTGAAGGCAGAGGGAAGATGCAAACCAGGGACTTCAAATCCCGTAGCTCCTGGTCTCTGTGTTAACTCCTGTTCCTGTTTTTGAACAAAGCACAAATATGCATTTCCTGTGTATTTGGGAGCAGGGCCTCCTCGAGGCCTGGATCTTGAAGCAGCAAAGGCTGGAATAATTTCCTCATAAGAGAAGGCTGGCCATCTCTCCAACCTGGAATAGAAAGGAACAGGTCGGCTGTCTGTCTCTGTCTGTCCTGGGCTAGCCAAGGGCTTCTTAGCACCCTCCCTTTGAATGGTTTCTGCCTCAGAGAGAGTTGCTGGTTTGGGCTATTCTTACTGGCCCTACTCCCGTGCTTTAACAGTAGTCCAGCATGCCGAAATCTAGTAGGCAAAGGTTTTTCTGGGTAGCCTTATCCGGGGGGGGGGGGGAGGCTTCTCCTGCTATGTTTTGATGTGTCAAACTGGTGTGAGAGAGTCAGGAATGGAGCCTTCAACTTTTTTTAAAAAATGAACGCTTCTCCCCACCATACGTATAATTGTCTTATGGAACGCAGTGCCCCAGGGTGTGTGTGTTTTGTTAAAGGGCCTTAGATAGATTCATTGAGGGTGAGTGTTAGTCATGGTAGCCAAACAGAATCTCCATGTTCAGAAGCAGTACACTTCTAAGCACCGGTTGCTAGTAGGGATGCCAGCCTCCAGGTGGGACCTGGGGATCCCCTGGAATGGAGGAGGAGGAGATTGGATTTATACCCTGCCCTTTACTCAGATTCTCAGAGTGGCTTACAACCTCCGTCCCTTCCTCTCCCCACAACAGACACCCGGTGAGGTAGCCGGGGCTGAGAGAGCTCTGAGCTCATTGTGACTGGCCCAAGGTCACCCAGCGGGCTTCATATGGAGAAGTGGGGAATCAAAACCAGTTCTCCAAATTAGAGTCCACCACTCTTAACCACTACACCAAGCAGCTAATCTCCAGACTACAGAGATCAGTTCCCCTGGAGAAAATGGGTGCTGGGGAGGGCAGACCCTGTGGGATTGTACCCTGCTGAGGTCCGTCTTCCCCAGGCTCTGTCCCCAAATCTCCAGGAGTTTCCCAGCCTGGATCTGGCACCCCTACCCGCTTACCCCCCACCAGGGCAGCCCTAGAACTTGCTAGGGACAACCAGCTGTCCTTAGACCCCATTGTTGCAAAGAGGGTGACGAATCTTCCCTTTGGTCTGTCTGATATTCTTAGGCCTGCTTGGAGAGCCGCAGCTCTGCCTTTCCCTTCTGCTTGGTTACTTCCCTTTGTCCCTCTTTCAACAGCTTCGTCAAAACTTTCAGTGTTTCATGACCTGAAACCAGAGACAGCCGATGCTGGTTTTGTCTCATCAGTTGAAAGGAGACACGCTTCCCACCCACCCCCAGCCTGTTACCTCATTGCCTGCCTGTTCTTGTATCCCACCTAAGGCAGGTCTGCTCGACTCGTGGCCTTCCCAGCTGAACCCAGGCGGGCCTCCCTGCCATACAGGGCAGCTCAGTGATGTGTCCATAACCACCTGGTTGTCAGGTCTGTGAAAACACAGAGGTTGTTAAGCACTAGAGGTGGGCCCTATACATGGCTGGTGCGGGTTGCCTTCATCTTGGGGCAGGGGACATCATAGGTTTGACCTGAGGCTACGTTTTTAAAGACTTTATGGAATCTATGCATACCATAGAGTTTGAGGGGAATCTTAGAGCATCACGCTAACTTGATGACATCACTTTCAAAGTGATGTTGCGGTATCGGAACAATACGTATGCAGGGGTCGTTTCGTAGAAAAAGAGCTAGGGGAACTCATTAGCATAATAGGCCACACCCAGCAGGAACTCATTAGGATAATAGGCCACACCCAGCAGGAACTCATTAGGATAATAGGCCACACCCAGCAGGAACTCATTAGGATAATAGGCCACACCCAGCAGGAACTCATTAGGATAATAGGCCACACCCAGCAGGAACTCATTAGGATAATAGGCCACACCCAGCAGGAACTCATTAGGATAATAGGCCACACCCAGCAGGAACTCATTAGGATAATAGGCCACACCCAGCAGGAACTCATTAGGATAATAGGCCACACCCAGCAGGAACTCATTAGGATAATAGGCCACACCCAGCAGGAACTCATTAGGATAATAGGCCACACCCAGCAGGAACTCATTAGGATAATAGGCCACACCCAGCAGGAACTCATTAGGATAATAGGCCACACCCAGCAGGAACTCATTAGGATAATAGGCCACACCCAACAGCAGAAACTCATTAGCAGATTAGGCCACACCCCTGACAGCACAGCTCATTAGCACATTAGGCCGCACCCACGTTACCAGAAGTGTGGTTATCCAGCCACACCCACCTTTTGCTTGTTATTCTGTTTACCTTGTTTGTTGTCAAAACCCAGGGCCTTTTTTTGTAGCAGGAACTCTTTTGCATGTTAGGCCTCACACCCCTAATGTAGCCAATCCTAATGCGTTTCTGCTGCTGGGTGTGGCCTATTATGCTAATGAGTTCCTGCTGGGCTTTTTCTACAAAAAGAGCCCTGGCTCTAATCCCTATACGATCCCTTCCTAAGAACTGAAGTTGCTAAGGAATCCTGGCCTGGTGTGCTTTGGGGTTCTTAACATCAGTTTGATTCTGTGGTATCTCACACCAGAGCGACAGAAGCTAGCTGAGAAATGGCAACTGTACCAAAACAAACCAGCCAACCATAGTACCAGCTCTTTACCATGAGAATCCTTCTATTCCCTTCTAAAGAATAGGAGGATGTTGTCTACTGAGGTTCGTTCCCCACCCCCAGTGCCACACTCTCCAGTTCCTGCACTCAAGTTCTACACTGGCGCACCTTGGTGTCATCCCATTCTCAATTCGATCTCCATCTGTTCTTTTTCTCAGGTGACCACCCACACCAAGTTTTGTGGTTAACAGAAGGAGCTTGTATGAAGGATGGATGAACTCGCCAGCACGGATGATGTTATTCTGCCAGTACCGGAGCTGACCTTTGGCCCACCGAATACCAAACCAGATTGCGGGACGCCTCTCTCCCCAGTCTGACCTGAAGCCACGCCCCCTCCGCAACAAGGATTTTTTTGTGCGAATTCTGCTTTGCAATTTCAAAAACCTTTCTTTTCAGTACCATGGCCTGTGTTCATTCATTTCCACTGCAAGCTGGCTGCAGTGCTGTGGAAGCAGGGGTTTTATCTTTGCCCCAGGGTGGGGTGCCTATGCCTTTAGCAATGGGTTGCCAACTCCAGGTAGGGCCTGGAGATCTCCTGCTATTAACAACCGATCTCCAGATAATAGAGATCAGTTCCCCTGAAGAAAATGGCTGCTTTGGAGGGGTGGACTCTGTGGCACTGTACACTGCTGAGGTCCCTGCCCTCCCCAGGCTCCCCCCCCTCCCCCCCCAAATCTCCAAGTATTTCTCTGGTGAGGCTACTTTAACATGTGCACATACCCCAGAAATTCAGTTTGTTTCCTCTCCAGTGACAATCTAGAAAGCGGCCTCTGCCACCTTTGTGCTCGTCATACAGCTGCTGAAAAACAGGAGCCCCGAGTGGGTGGGATGAGGAGGGGCGACACTCTAGGGTGGTCAGGAACCGAGGCTCCTGGGATGTCTGGAAAGGGATATACAGACTGAGGGGTCCAAGACTACCTAAATAAGCATAAAACTAAACTCTTTTATTGAAGGAGGTCAAGGTACATAGAGATTGCCCTATCAGGTTGTTCTTCCACCACCTGTTGTCCAATCAGTGCTGGCTCCCGTTCAGCTGCCAGCGTTCCCGCTTATGAAACTGGTGGCGGGGGCGCATCCGGTGCTGGTGGCGGAGGCGCATCCGGGGCTGGGGGTGGCGGCGCCTCCGGGGCTGGGGGCGGCAGAGCAGCTGGAGCTGGCGGCGGTGCTTCCAGAGCTGGGGGTGGCGGTTCTGGGCTTGGTGGCGGTGTTTCTGGGCTTAGCGGCGGTGGTTCTGGGCTTGGTCCCGGGCTCATTTCTAGGCTCGGTTCTGGGCTCCACTGTCGCTGCATCCTGAGTTCCTCCAGCTCCACGGGCTCGGGGCTCCATCCCACCTGCTTAGAGCCTCGTCTTTGTGTCCAAGAGTCTTCGGCCTGTAGGGACGCAGTCCCCTCTTGGGGCTCTGAGTCTGCCATGCTCTCGTCATCCAAGAGTCTGACCAGGTAATCGTCTATGTTGCCTTCACTCACTGGCCCCTCAGACAGTCTTTCTTTCCTTTGGAACTCTCTAAATTTGCTATAAGGAGAAGAAGCAAACCAGGACTCAGTGTGGGGTGGGGGGTTTCCCCGGAATGCAAGGCTTTATGAGCTTGGGTAAGACACTGGCTCCCTCTCCCCTACAGCAAGCTGACCCAAGGGCTCTGGTTAATGTACAAGGGCCAAATTGCTCGTGGCGTGGGGGGTGGGGAGTCTGTGATCAGAACCCTGATGTATAATTTAGCTGCTAAAAGCAGTTGCAGAAGGCTGTGATACGGATCAGGGCCATGATGCTGGGAGGAGGAGGGGTATATCAGTGTCCCTCCGTGCTGTTTTCCTTAGAACAGAAATGCTACCCACTTCTTCTCGATACGGCTTTAAGTTCTGTACGGGGAAAAAGACAGACACAATATGGGCGCCTGTCTTTTTTCTCTACCAGGCCTTAAAGCAGACGGGAGGGGGCATTTTTATCTGTGAAATCACATGGGAACTGATAGAGTTACTTCTCTCCTTTCCCCCTTCCCATCACCCCTACCTGATTTATTTGCAGTGACATTACACATCACCGGGATTCAGCCACAATAGCCGCCTGAGCCACTGGCAAAAATGGCCACTGTTTCCTCAAACAAGCTACCAAACCTTTTGTCATGGATAGGGCAAAGTAGCTTCCCCAACAACTATTTTTTTAAAAAACCCCAAAAGGCGAGAGAGTAGAGAACCAGATGAACCCACAAGAACAAACCTGGAAATACAAGTAATCCACCTCCCCCCCCCCAATAAATTTAGGCTATACAGAAACAACAATACTGATAGCTGTTACGGTACTTGTTGCTGATATTTCTAGTCATGCCCTGTGTATGTGTTTTTGAGATCTGCATTTTGTGTTTTCCCTTTGCACTTGCTGATTGGCTGTTATTACGCTTTCATTTTGTAAATTACGTTCTGTTAGCATAATGTCAGGAGCTGCGGTGGCTCAAGTGGTTAAGATGCTGAACTGCAGGCTGTGGAAGGTCGGTAGTTCAGCAGTTCGAGACCCGAGTGTGCCGCGTGACGGAGTGAGCTCCCGTCTCTAGTTCCAGCTCCTGCCAAACCTAGAAGTTTGAAAGCAAGAAATTGCAAGTAGATAAATAGGTACCACTTCAGTGGGAAGGTAGCAGCGTTCTGTGCGCCTTGGTGTTTAGTCATGCCAGCCACATGACCACGGAAACGTCTTTGGACAGCGCTGGCTCTTCGGCTTTGAAACAAAGATGAGCACCACAACCCTAGAGTCGGATTCGACTGGCTTTCGAGCAAGGGAAACATTTACCTAGCATAATGTTGGTGGGCAATAATAGGTCCAGGATAGATAAATGTTCTGCTTTACTGAATGAGTAATTCATTTCCGGGGATGTGGTGATGTCGGTGCACCCAGGTGGCTTTGAAGGGGGATTAGACAGTTCCAGGGAGGAGCGGTCCATCAGTGACCCTCTAGCCATGGTGAATCAAGGGAACCTCCAGGTCCAGAGGCAGTTAACGAGTGTTCGGAGGCAACACAAGGGAAGAGCCACCAGCTCTATGCCTTGTTTCTTTGGCCCTCTAGGACAACTGGCTGGCCATTAGGATGCTGGTCTCCATGGACCATTGGCTTGATCCAGTTGGGGTCTTCTTAGGTTTGCTAGCAAGGATATCAGTGTAGCTTTCCAGCTTCATGTATTTCTCTCGTTTCCAGCTTTGCTGGGATGGGGGGGGGAGCTGCTTTAACCATCAGTGGATGGCTATGCTTTTACAGCGGCATAGCATGGGAATTGACAACTTAGTGGATCAAAGCAAGAGTGAGTGTGGGTGTGTTGGGGGGGGGATCTGTGTTCTCTGTCATTTCTAGGGAAATGAACTCTGAGTAATTACACCCAAAAGCCTCATGCATATACCCTATGGGGCGGGGTGGCTAGTGGAGTAGAGGCTAGGAAGGATCCAGCCTTCCTCTGTTCTATCACAACCTCTGGGTTGGGTCACGAGTTTTCTTTGGCTTGCGAGTTCAAGTTCTAGCTGGCTGCGCAGTGGTGGCAGAAGTGGGAGAGGGTTTATAGCAGCAATCTAAACCCACTTGAGGTGAAGTTTGACTGGCGTGACTTCCTTTGCCTGTCATTTTTAGAACTGTGGAGATCATGCCCTCTTTAGCTCTTTCACGTAAGTATGGCTCCCAGCATGCGTTTCTCGGCCGGCCGGCCATGACAGTCTTGCTACTGGTTCTGGTATGTACCACACACAGGCAGCTCCTCAGATCGAGCCTTGAGCAGCTTGGGATCAGCATGCATCCATCCAGGGCTATTTTGGGGCAGGAACGCACAGGAACGGAGTTCCGGCTGGCTCCTGAGTTGGCCACACCCAGCAGGAACTCATTAGCATGATAGGCCACACCCAACAGCAGAAACTCATTAGGATTGGCTACATCAGGGGTGTGTGGCCTAACATGCAAAGGAGTTCCTGCTACAAAAAAAGGCCCTGGGTTTTGGCAAAATGATAAACAGAATAACAAGCAAAAGGTGGGTGTGGCTAGATGACCACACTTCTGGTAACATGGGGTGTGTGGCCTAATATGCTAATAGGCTGTGCTGTCAAGGGTGTGGCCTAATATGCTAATGAGTTCCTGCTGGGCTTTTTCTACCAAAAAAGCCCTGCATCCATCTATCACAGCCTAACAGTGTCCAGGGACTATTGATTAATCCTTGGCAATAGGGGTTTTTGTCGTTCTTTTGTGTCTGGAAGTCTGGTCATTGGCCTTCCTCTTGATGCCACTCATTTAACAGCCAGCTGTTCCAGGAGATGCAAAAGATGACTTTTGTTCATGTGGCATGAAAAGGAACACCAGCTGTCCCCTACACACACACACACACACACACACACTGCAGCCCAGCTCAAGGGGCCAATGCTGCCAACTGCTCCCAAAGGCCCCGTGACTTACCAGCCATAAAGGAGACACGCGCCAAAGATGATGATCACGACGCAGGTTCCGCCAAGGATCCCTGCATTGCGCCGTTGAGTAGCACCTGTCAAAGAAAAGCATCTGTCTTGATGAAGGAGACACCACCTCACCTGGATGCCAAGATGTAATAGAGAGAGCACCCCTCATTCAACACGGGACGGAAGCCAGAGGTGGGCAGCGAACAGAGCGGCTGAGATCCCTGCGCAGCTGGAAAAGGGGCTTGTCCCTTCTTCAGTTCAGAGCAGGCCTAGTTCCAGTTCTGGCTTGGGGGTTTGGGGAGGGAGATGTGCAGGGATGTGGTCCCATGTAACCCAACTTCTGAAGCTGTCGTTTTCTCGAGGGGAACTGCTCTCTGGAGATCAGCTGTGATTGTCAGAGAACTCTGTGCCCCACCTAGAGATTGGCAGCCCCACAGGCTGGAATAATCCTGGCTTCTGCGGGACGGGCCCTAAGAGGCCTGGTTACACTGCATCAAGCGGCCGGTGTTTTTTCCCTTGAGGGTAGCGCTGCAGACTGTCAATAATTGTGGAATGGTTACAACGTTTGAACGTCTGGCCCTTTGCCTAAGAAACATCTCCACTCTGAAGAGAGACATGTAGGTGGTAACATGTTCTTTCTCGCTCGGGGCTAATTTTTCAGGCAGGAATGCCCTCACCCCTCAGAGGAGCATTCAAATGTACAGGTTCCATCTCCATCGTCCATCGCAGCTTGGCACGGTGCATCCCAGGGGAAATTTGACTCTCAAATTCAGATTCTCCTGCTTATATAAACTGGCCTTGGTGCACACCACAGAAAGAGGGACTGAACGGGGATGTTTCCACTGTCCCCCACCCCCCCCCCCCCCGCCCAACACACACACTTGCTAAGGCAGCTGTATGAGCTCTGTCATGCTCACTCCAAACGGCAGGAAGGGATCTCTGAAACCTCACTAAGCTCCAAGCAGGCCTGTTAGAATTGTCTTGGCAGAGAAGCTACCCCAGGTCTCATCACAAAATCTGAAGGGAGCTGAGTTCTACCCCTTGGGAGAGTTTCAGTGGATAGCTCTTCCTGGACTGTACCACCTCAGAGGGGGAGATTGCCTGGTTGACTGGCTCCCGCTCTAAAACGATTCCTTCCACAAAGAGAATCAGCGTGTCAGGGAGGCAGGTTCTGGTTTTCTTTATACAAGAAGTCCTTTATGGCGGGAGGGGTGTTCAAGAAGGGAAATCCCCCACCTGTAACTGGGAATGGTACAGTCCAGCAGCTGTGGCCAGGTTTGCAGCTCTTCAAATGGCCTATGAGAGTTGTCCCCTGTGGTAAAGAATGCCTTTCACTGAAGAAAGTAACTTGGGGAAGGGGAAGAGAGTGGAACCAGGAATAGTTTTAGTCATTTTGCACCTTGGTACTTGGTTGGTTTCAGTTCCACCAAGCGGATGTCTCCCCTTTGCAGGCTGAGCATTAGTATTAGAGGCACAATCTGGCTCGGGCAACGTTAGGGGCAAAAATATGTTCCTTCTCACGGATGATGGCACAGGCAGGAAGTGATAAGTACATGGGGTTGCCAACCTGGAATTACAGCTGATCTCCAGGTGACAGAGATAAATTGCCCTGGAGGAAATGGCTGTTTTGGAGGGTGGAATCTGGGGCATATACCCTACTGAGGTCCCTCCCCTCCCCAAAACCCTCCTTCCCGAGCCTCCACCTCTCAAATCTCCAGAAATTTCCCAACTCTGAGTTAGCACCCCTTTGAGAAGAGACATTCCAAACTGAAATGACCCTACTGAGCAGGGGAGGAAACGGTATATTTTCCCTGCAACAGCATCTTGCTTGTATCTCCAAGCTCCAGCACATATTTAAACTGGTCGAACTGTAACTCCCTCATCTTAGGGTATTTCTGTGAGTGGAGATAGGGGATTGCTTTATTATTTACTTATTTAAAGCATTTTGAGGCTGCTTTTCCAGCCAGTTCAAGGTCCCCAAGATGGTGAACCGTCAAAGCATTAAAACAAGTATTAAAATGCATACATAAAACAACAAAACCAATTCAGCCAATGAAAACAGAAAAGTCTTTGCCCACTGGCAGACAGTGATAGAAGACAAAGAACACTCTGTGCCCTTATCAAGGGACAATTCCCAAGGTCCTTGGGAGAAGCCATGACTGTGGAATGAGTATAAAACTAAAGTAAGCCGTAGTGTAAGAACGCTACCACTAATAATTTGTGCCGTGCTTTCAGCACTCAAAGCCCGTTGCAGTTTTCCAGATCAGACTTATTACAGTAATCCTCACAACAGCCCTACAAGGTAAATCCACATTATTAAATGCGTGTTGTAGACAAGGAATTGAGCGTGGCCTACGGCTATCTAGTTTGCAGCTGACGTGACCAGTGTCCCGTCTAAGCTGAGTTAGTGTGATTTAGCTCACAGTTGTTTAGCCTCCAGCTCACTAGGGCTGCCAAGTCCCCCCCCCCCGGGGCAGGGCCAGATCACCCACTAGGCAAACTAGGCATTCGCCTAGAGTGCTGGGCCCTGGATGGGGCGCCGAGCTGTGCCTCCCCCCCCCCGCCAAAAGCCCACGAGCAGCTCTCCAAGGGTCAGCACTTCGCTAATTGGGGAGAGGCATCCGGTGAACATCCCCCGCCTGGAGACAGGATCCCCCCCACCTCCCTCCCAAACTGCCTTCGGAAGCGGAGCACAAGAGAAATCTCTCTTCCATCTTGGAGGGCGCTGCAGGAACATGTGGGGCGTGCTCGCTGGGTCTGACAGCTGCGGGGGGGAGGCATTGGCGGCGGTAGCAAAAGGGTGGCTGGCTCCAGAGGTCTCCAGGCCCCACCGGGAGGTTGGCATCTGCGCTACAGGGCAGCCTCGCCTAGGGCGCAGAAACACCACGAGCCGGCCCTGCCCAGGGGGGTGGGGAAAACCCCACGACCATCGGAGGGAAAACTCTATGGTTTTCCCTCCGATGGTCGTGGCCCCGCCCCCAGCGTGCCTGGCGTCCTAACGTCACTTTTGGGTGACGTTCGTGCGGCGCACGTACACTCCAGTCGCCGCCTGGGAGTCCCCCACTGTGGTGACTGCAACGACTTGGCAACCCTACGGCTCACAGATTTTTGTCTTAGCTCAGGAAGGATGGCTCCAGAGCAAACTAATTTATACAGCAGCCAAATTGCTCGCTCACAGTTTTAATGCCAGTAGCTCACAAAGTAGAATTTTTGCTCACAAGACTCCACAGCTTAAAGGGAGCATTGGACATGAGACTGACAGCTAGTGACCTCCCAGGTGAGAGCTTGAACTTTGAGCTACTACTGTATACCAAGTCCCATAGATGCCAGGCCCAAGGAACCGTGATGTCCCAGAAGAACCAGTACTGAAGGCAGGTGCCCAAGCCTGGCACAACGACGAAGCAGAAATTGTCCATGGGTTGCACCATAAACGCATCTGCCTAGAGAGGCTCTTGTCTCACCATCGATGACGTGGTGGTAGCAGGTATGGTTCATGTAGCAGCATTTTTTCTGCAGGCACTGGTTCGGGTAGAACCTTTCCGCTTCTCCACCACACTTGTGCCGGTGGGAGATATCCTGGTCGCACGCTAGAAGAGAGAGGGAGAACATTTACCCCCACACACACAGAGCCAAAGTGGGAGGGGAGCCCACTTGGGCCTGGGTCTCATGCTCAAAAGGAGGCTCAGAGTTCGAGACTGGTTCAGTGTTTGGCATCTGATAGTTTTTGAAGCTTGTTTATACGTGCATCATGTTGCCTCTTTTTAATTTTTATTATGGCTTGGAGCCTTGAAAGCTGGCAACGGCCTAGGGACCCCTTGACCTCTGAGACGTGCTTTCCCAGCTCCAGGATGAGAAATTCCTAGAGATTGGGGGGGGGGTGGAGCCTGGGGAGGGGGGGTTGGAGAAGGGAGGGACCTCATTAAGGGATGATGCCATAGAGTCCACCCTCCAAAGCAGCCATTTCCTCCAGGGGAGCTGAGCTCTCTAGCCTGGAGGTCAACTGTAATTCCAGGAGCTCTCCAGGCCCCATCTGGAGGGTGGCAACCCTGTCTGAGACCTCGACGGCTCCGTGCACGTAAGGCAGTGGACCTTCTGTCCTGCCCTTCCTCTTGCTTTCAATGACCAAACAAACACAATGATATGTGTGTAGGGTTGCCAACTCCGGGTTAGGAGATACCTGGAGATTTGGGGGTGTAGCCCGAGGAAGGCGGGGTTTGAAGACAGGAAGGACTTCAGTGAGGTATAATGCCATAGAGTCCACCTTCCAGAGCAGCCATTTTCTCCAAGTGAACTGATTTCTGTCGCCTGGAGATCACTTGGAATAGTGGGGGGAGCACTCCAGCCACCACCTGGAGGTTGGTAAGCCTATAGGCATGCAGCTTCCTGCCCAGGATCAAAAGAGGGATGATAAGTGGGTGAGAAGCTCATGCTCCTGGTGTTTCTGGAAAGTGGAGGGGCATGGTGCTGAGGACAGGGAAGCTTTGAGGCTTGGGGTGACAGGATACCTGGAAAGGGCCCTGAAAACCCTCCTCAGCGTTTCAGCTAGATTGTTGGGATAATTCTAATTGGGGGGGGGGGATTCAGTGCTCGATTCAGGCTATGAAAGAACAAGACAGATATCTGAGGACATCCCTTGTTTGTTGAGGGAAGCTAGCCAGCCAAACTTTGGCAGCGGTATGGTCTAACCTAGCAGCAGACCAAAAATCACATGCAGGACAAATGAAAGAGGGTCCTGCCTTAAACAGAACCAGTCTCAGGGGTCCATTCAGCTCTGTAGGGGCTCAGACAGGGTTTTTCTATTTCAGGGGTTGCCAGGCATTCCCTAGCAACCAGCTGGAGGGTTGGGCGGGGGCAGACACAGCATCACAAGAGTAGCCAGAAACTCTATGGAAAAACCATAGAGTAAAACCATACAATTTCTGGGGACTCCTAGAGCTACCCTTTGGCTGTGGTCGCACACACTAAATAATCCACTTTCAATGCACTTTCAATGCACTTTCGAATTGCATTTTGTCAGTTCACACAGTAAAAATCCAGTTGGAAAGTGCATTGAAAGTGGATTATTTAAGTGTGCATGACCGCAGCCTTTGTTACTACCAGTAAGCACTCAAGGCTGCAATTTTTATTTTTCTCCTGCTGCCACTCAGAGCACCAGTGTGTACCAGGGCCTGAATGCAGGGCAGGGCATCCCCACCTTTCCTGGGGGCTTGGAAGTCCTGTCCCTAGCCTCGTATCTGAAACCTTTTAACCTGGTGGTGCCAGAGATCTGGGACTCTCTGCACAAGAAGACATACTTGGCTATGGGCCCTTCTCACAGTGGCCAACCTCCAGACTGCAGAGATCAGTTCCCCCGAAGAAAATGGCTACTTTGGAAGGTGGCTTCTATGGCATTATTATATTTATACCTCACTGAAGTCCCTCTCCAAAATCTGCTGTTCTCAGGCTCCACTCCCAAAATCTCCAGGAATTTCCCAGCCCAGACTTGGCAACCCAGGCAAACCCACATTGAACTCTGTCCCTCTATACGTCACAGACTGGATATGCAAAAAGAAGATGACGGATTGCCTGAAATCTACGGCAACTGAGATTTTTTTTGTGGGGAGAAAACTTTGTACACCAGAAGGATTGTGAATCGTGGGGGAAACGGAGAAACAAAACACAAGAGCTGAGCGTCTTTAAGCAACTCAGCTCTTACGACTTATTAGCCAAGAGGGGGATTTCCTTGGACTCTCTGCCTAATGCAGATGATTCTTCAAACCCACCACGGAAGGCTGCACGCAGACTGAAGTCAGGATAATAAAGGAATGCACACATACTGGCCTGGCTGGGACTGGTTTGGTGGAGAAAGAACGAGACAACCTATGGCCTTGTGGAACTCCCTGCCATGGGATGTTTTGAAGGCGAATAGGTTCAGACTGGGGTCATTTTATAGAAAAAGAGCTAGGGGAACTCATTAGCATAACTCATTAGCATATGCCACACCCCCTGACATCAGGGGCCCGGCAGTGGACCTGCAAGGCCGGCGGGAGTGCGAGGAAGCCCTGCCAAGGCCCTCCCTGGCCCCAGGCAGGCAGTGGTGGGGAGAGACGGGGAGGAAGCAACTTACCCTCCCTCTTCTCCTGCCTCCTCCTGGCTGAATGAGGGCCGGAAGCAGGGCGGCTGGAAGCAGGGGGCGGGGCTTCATTGTGTGCCCCACCCCCTGCACCTCACCCGGGGGAACTGGGTTCCCCCGCGTTCCCCCCCGAAATGACCTCTGGGTTCAGAGAAATATATGAACTATAGGTAACTGTCACCATGAAAAAACAATTTACTCTTGGCTATACGTTCCAGCAGGGGAGCCGAGTTTGTCGCGTGGAATAAAAAGAGCCAGTAGACACGCCACACATACAATAAAAAAAAATCCCACGTAGTCCTGAGAATTTCAGGGTTTGTCAACCAACCCCCTCCCCAAAACATTGTATATCCAATCCTCCAGGCTCTGAGTGCAAATTCTACAGGGGTGAGTGGAGGAGTGACAGAAGTATTGATCAACTTGGGAATGTTTGAAGCTGTAGTTTCTATTTTGGCCTCCTGAGGGAGCCACGAACTTTTCAGGACCAGGGTTTAGCCGTGAGGTAGCGTGCTGGGAAAGACTGAAGGTCAAAGAAGATGGGGACGGCAAAGGATGAGATGGTTAGACAGTGTCATAGATGCAACGAACATGAAATTGAGCAAACTTCAGAGGACGGCGGAAGACAGGAGGGCCTGGCGTGATCTGGTCCATGGGGTCGCGAAGAGTCGGACTCGACTGTGCGACTGAACAACAACAACAGCCGTGTTGGTCTGAAGCAACAGAGCAAAGTCTGAGTCCAGTTGGCACCTCTAAGACCAGCAAAGTTTAATTCTGGGCATAAGCTTCCCTGTGCATGCACACTTCTCCAGATACATTGAAACAGACTTCCTGGCAACTAACCCCCTTCCTATATGAAAGGCTTGAGGAAAGTCCGTCTCAACATATCTGAAGAAGTGTGCCTGCACATGAACCTTGTTGGTCTTAAAGGTGCCACTGGACTCAAATTTTGCTGCAGGACCAGGATTTGTTAGTCTTAAATTCTCGTGGGATTTTGTTTTAGGAACGGAATTAGACAAGGGAGAGGAAGAGGAGCGTTTTTACTCACTGAGAGGCTTGAAGAAAGTTGACTGTTCACTGGTACTGGCACTAGCTGGAAGGGAAGGATAAAATGAGAGCCAGAAGGGAAGCGAGCGGGCTCATAAGCCCGGCCCTACCCGACACAGCCACAAGATTTGCTGCCCTCCCACACCTATCCCTTTCCCTGTTTCAGGGCCTCATCCCCATACCTTCCAGGACCAGCGTTCCCAGGCAAAGTAGTAAAGCCAGAGGAAGCTGGCTCATCTCTCTCTCCCTTTGGGGATACCCGTTCCATGTGGGGCCACAAGAGGCTCCCCACAGGAACTGCAGAGATTGACAGACACCTTCTTCTGCCGGGGTGGTAGGGCTGGGCCCGGTTCATGCGTGGCGTCAGAACTGCAGAGAAGTGTCATAGAACCTGGGAGTTCTAGAGTATTCGTACACCTAGCAACCAGTGAGATTGAGGGGAGGGGGAGCCAGGGATTCATGACGTCATGGAGACTTGGCGGTGCCCAGGGTTGATCTACTAGGGGAGGGACCGTGGCTCAGTGGAAGAGCCTCTCCTTTGCATGCAGAAGGTCCCAGGTTCAATCTCTGGCATCTCCAGTTGGAAAGGACAAGGCAGTAGCAGATGCGAAAGACCTCTGCCTGAGACCCGGGAGGCCCACTGACAGTCTGAGTAGACAATATTGACCTTGATGTATCAATAGTTTGAGTCAGTATAAGGCAGCTCCATGTGTGTTCATGTCTCTGTGTGGATACCACATTCACAGAACCAAGTGTCTGCATTTGTCTTGGGGAAGCAGATTGTCAGACCAAAGTTTATTTCAAGCAAGTGTGGCTCCCCAATTCCTTCCTCCCAGTTGGATGTTTCAGGGGCAGCTTCTTCTGGGTCTATTTCTTTGTATGAAAAAAAAACACTCACTCAACACTGAAAAGTTATGGTGTTTCTGTGAAATAGGTTGTTCCATGCAGTGGAAGGATTCCTTTACTGATCAGGTGCAAGAGGATTTAAAACAGGGGTTCCTTACAGCACAATATTGCTATATCACCTATAAATTATGGCAATGCCTGTCCCACAGACAAGATCCTACTATTATGAGTACTTGAAAGTAAATCCCTTTCAGAAGAGGTGCTGCTACTCCTTGCAGCCATCCCTTTACATTGTGTTACCTACCTCTAGGGTTTCACGGTGCATCTCTCAGTGCTTCTGTTTCTCCACACTTCATTCCTTCCTGCTCAGTGCCTACAGCATTCCTCAGTGGCTCCTGAATCAATCGACTCATATTTCTGCTTTTCCCTTTACAGCCAAAGCGATTGCTCATTATTTTTTTTAAATTCATGAATGTAATTTTGTAATCACACGATTATGATAAACAGATGCCACAACTCAGATTCTTAAAACATGCTAGAAGGGAACAGGAGGACCACAGTATCTTCTGGATTCTCTACCACAACACAGTGGTGTTGACTTCAGATTCCAGGGGAAAGCGTTTCCAGTAGCCTCATTGCCGTTCCACAGACTTGACTTTCTCCTACCTGGGCGTACCAAGTGTGTCCTTAGCAGCCACCAAGCATTATCAAAAGGAATATATTTTATCCACAAAAGCCACTGAGCAAGAATCTTCAGCTTGCTCTAGAAACGACGAGTGACTGACCCCTGGTGCCTATTAACCAGTAATCATGCTAAGCTAAACCAAAGATGGTTACCTCTTTGCTGGAAACTATGCAACTGCACTCCCGTTACACTGTTTTGTTGATCCCAAGGACACATTCATAAAGATCATACCCCTGAAATTTGGATTAATTTACCTGGGAGCAACGAATAGTCCCCACAGTTTTTCGTTTATACTTAGCCAACCGCTTTCAGAAACTTTATTCCATCCAAAGGTGTGCCTGGAAAAGGTGTAGGGGAAGAACCTAGATAGTGAATGCTTGGAAGAGGTCAAAGTAATCATTCTTATGTATACACCCTATCATTTGACAGGTGCTCCTGAACTGGCCACTGAGACTAGGTGGCTCGATGCCTGATTAACCCAAACAAGCCCATTAAACATATCTGAACCGTACCATCCCCCCGAAACCTCCCTTGAGATGTGTTCTTTTATTCAACAGTCATGCTTTGTTCCAGTGCCTTTGGTCATCACGATCTGCCCCCCCCCCCGCTCTCTCATTGCTTTAATCAGTAAACTGGGCAATTGTGTTCACGGGCTAGGATTCAGGGGGGACCGTCCTTGCTCCCCACCCGAGCGGGAAGCCATCTTACAGATTCCCGGCCACTCGTGGCTCCGCCGTTCCTGGCGCCCAGCGGCGTGGAAGTACAATCTAATCAAGGGTTATTAAATGCAGATACATCCCTCCACCCTTCCCTCCATGTCGGGCTCAGGCAGTAAAATCTGGAGCCTCCACGTTTATTGGGAACTGAGGTCATGGCTGTGATGCCCCGGGGGAAATGATGGGAATGAGTGAATTCCTGCCCGGCTCTCTTACCGCAGAGGCTCCCCATACCAGCCCCACAGTGCTCCCGGACTCATCCCAGAACTGCCCCCCAATATCTGCTAAAGACCCCCCAGGAACAAAAACGATTCACACCCGCTAAAACGTACTCCCCAGTCCTGGGCTTAACAGCCAGCGCAGTTCAGGAACCAGAGTGGAGCTTGCAGGTCCAGCTTCAAAGGCACACACACACAAACACACACGAAGCTGCCTTCTACTGAATGACAGCCTTGGTCCATCAAGGTCAGATGGGCAGTGGTTCTCCAGGGTCTCAGGCAGAGGTCTTTCACATCTACCGCCTGACCTTTTAGCTGGAGACGCCGGGGATCGAACTTGGGACCTTCTGCAGGCCAAGGAGACACATTGCCACTAAGCCACAAGTCTTGTTCAGAGGGTTAAACTAGCCCACCACTGCCAACTACTGACTCTCAGCCTTTCCCTGTAAAATGGGAATATTACCTAATTTCAAGAGCCAAACACATAAGCAACTGCAAGCCTTTTGCATCTCAATGGGCTACCCTGTTAACACTACGATGACAAATTATTACTATTATTTTCTTGCAATATTCAAATGCTCATCTCGGAGCACTGCAGAATTGAGCTGCAGTTATCAGTGGAGCATAATCATTGATCATTTACTCATTAATCTATTTAGTGCATTTTTACCCTGCCCTTCCTTCAAGAAGCTGAGGGCAGCCTACGTTATTCCCTCTGCCTCCATTTATCCCCACAAAAACCCTGTGAGGTAGATTAGGCAGACAGAAAGTGTACGTGATTGGCCCAAGGTCACCCAGTAAGCTTCAGTGACAGAGCAGGGATTTGAACTTGGGCCTCTCCAGGGGTCATTTCGTAGAAAAAGAGGTGCAGGAGCTCATTAGCATAACTTATTAGCATAACTTATTTTTATATGCCACACCCCCTGACAACACCGGAAGTGTGTCAGAAGGCAACACCCACCGCTCAGGCTCCACTGGACTGTTTTGGATTGCTAGCTATTGGGGGGGGGGGGAACGTGCAGATCTGTCCTGGCAGAGGAGGGAGAGCTTGTACCTGAATAAAACTTGGTCTTAAAGGTGCCACTGGACTGTTTTGGACTGGGGGGCCGGGGGGGCTCTGCAACTAACCTGGATGCTTCTTGCTCTGACTGAGGGCTGCTGGGGGTAGGGGGTGGGGCTTGTTGCATGTGCCCCCCCACCGGGCTCTTTACTGCCGGAGCTCCGCTCCTGTGTGCTCCTGCAGGAAATGACCCCTGGGCCTCCCAGATCCCAGTCTGGCACTCTAAACACTATGCTATGCTGGCTCTCAGCCAAACAAAAATCCATTTAACAACTGCTTACAGCCCTAGTTGGCAGAGATGAGCCAGAGAACTTTGAGAATTAAGAGAGAGAGTGGGGTGGGCCAAAGGCCGCAGCCTCCCTTGCTTAGAATCTGCTGGTAAATCTTGTTGCCATGGCTACTGCTGCTTCCACATTCTTCTTTTGATGCTGCATATGGTGACGGAGGGCAGATTTGGCCTAGACTAGAGGTAGCCTGTTGCTGCCCCTGCTCTACAGTAAGCAGACGCTAAACTAAATCTGCCTGATAAGTAGATCTTTGTTGATCCTGTTAGGTGCAGGGGCATGTTCTCCCAGAGGACCAGGACATTGACTAGGGTAGGCCAAGGATGTTCTAGAAAGAGGCGGTTTCCATATGTGTGTGTGTGTGTAGAAAGTGCCATCAAGTTGCAGCTGACTTATCACAACCCCAGCAAGGGGCTTTCAAGGCAAGTGAGAAGCAGAGGTGGTTTGCCATTGCCTTCTTCTGCAGAGCCTTCCTTGGTGGTGGCCCCTCCAAGTACCAAGCTTCTGAGATCAGGCTATATACCAGGGGTGGCCAAACTGCGACTCGGGAGCCACATGCGGTTCTTTCACACATATTGTGCGGCTCCTGGCAGGGCAGCTGGGGAAGCTAAATATCATTAGCAAACAAATATCACTGGACAGATAAATATCATTATCAATATCTGCTTTTACCACTTTTGTTATTATTTTTGGCAGTCTCATTTAATGTTAATAAAAAGCAAATTTGCATATTTCCCAGTAAAAACATGTAATATTTGTTCATGTCTTGCAGCTCCCAATAGGGTTGCCAGCCTCCAGGTGGGGCCTGGAGATCTCCCGCTTTTACAACTGATCTCCAGCTGACAGAGATCAGCTCCCCTGGAGAAAATGGCTGCTCTGAAGGGGGGGACTCTATGGCATTGTACCCTGCTGAGGCCCCTCCCCTCTCTAAACCCCGCCCTCTCCTGGATCCACCCCCAAAGTCTCCAGGTATTTTCCAATCCAGACCTGGCAACCCTAGCTCCCAAACATCTGACGCTTATTCTATGTGGCTCTTACATTAAGCAAGTTTGGCCACCCCTGCTATATACCATGCCCCTCTCTCTCCTGCAGTTTCCGTATCTGATGAATTTCTAAACACATCTTAATTCAAATTTAGGGTCAGATGAAACTGCTTTAGCTGCTGGCCAACCAGTGACCATCTTGGGGCTAGACCTCCCGGAACCAGAGCCAAGACTCCACAGAAAGGGCTGAGCGAAGGTGAAGAGGGGAGTTCGAATCCTTTGGTTGTTCCAGGAAGGTAAAGGAATCAAGTGATTAAAATGGCACAAACTAGGACTTCATGGTTCTCTAGGCAGGACGGTGGCATGAAAGGAAGGAGACTGAACTCTACGCAAAATAGAGTAAAATAAAATAAAAAGTTCCCTGCAATTACAAAAACCGGTCACCAGAGGCCGCCAACCCCTTGTGAGCAAAGTTGAATTAGGGCTGCTTCTGAGTAAGAGGGTTGAAATCGCTGGCTTTACTTAAAATTGGTACCATAAATATGGGGATATTTGTCACTACTGTTTGTATATAGAGATGACAACTTTGGCAGTTGCTGTGTCTCCTGACACTAAAGACTGTCAGAATCCCTTCTCCACAACTATTAATATAGAAGATCCTTGTCCCGGATGGGCTTATTAGGCAACACCATACAATATCTAGATTTTAGAGCGCCTGTAGAAATCTAGCCACTTTCCCATGATTGTGTCTGGAAACCCCTAGTCTTTCCCAGAATCCTATGTTGCTGTGGCAACCTTGATTCTGGATCTCACTATTAAGTCTGGAACCTTCTAGCATCACACAGTATTTTACCATTAATCCTAAAAATGCCAAAAATCGGTGTTGAGAGCCTCAGGGACTTGCACAGATATTGGACACATGTAGGAACCAAAGTGTCCAACTGATTGTCCTATAGGTAAAGGTAAAGGTTCCCTTGCTCGAAAGCCAGTCGAATCAGACTCTAGGGTTGCGGTGCTCATCTCCATTTCAAAGCTGAAGAGCCAGCGCTGTCCGAAGATGTTTCCGTGGTCATGTGGCCAGCATGACTAAACACCAAGGCGCACAGAACGCTGTTACCTTCCCACTGAAGTGGTACCTATTTATCTACTTGCAATTTCTTGCTTTCGAACTGCTAGGTTGGCTCCATCATGCGGCACCCGGGTCTCGAACTGCTGAACTACTGACCTTCCACAGCCTGCAGTTCAGCGTCTTAACCACTTGAGCTACCGCAGCTCCTTAGGATTGTCCTATAGAGGGAACAAATTCTGTGTAGCATTCAGTGAGAAGCAGCAGTCTTCAGGTACAGGCAAATTTCTTGGCTTCAAGCAACCTTCTGACTGCATCGTCTATAGTTTGCAGTAGCCAGTGTTACAGAGGTGATCACTGATGCTCATTTACATATCAAAATGCTAATTTGCATACCCTCGCATTTTTATTGGCAGTGAGGTAAACAAAATTACAACTCCAACATTTAAAGCAAAACTTTCCTTTAGTTATTCTCAAAGGCGAACCACAGAAACCTGGATCGTGACCACTCGTTCATGGTCATCCTGGTGGCTCTTACCTAACTCTATGCCCTTGGGGGAAAGCAGTAACTAACTGCCAGATCATAGTAGGGTTACCAACTCTGGTTGGGAAATTCTTGGAGATTTGGGGTGTGGGGCCTATGGAGGGCGAGGTTTGAGAATGGGGAGGAACGTCAGCAGAGTATAATTCTATTTTAGTTTGTTTTACAACATTTATATTGTGCCTTTCTACCTCACAAGGGCCACCGGGGCAGCTAACAAATTAAAACATACATGATAAAACCACATTTTAAAACCATAAAAATAACCACCACCCGACAAAAAGCACACATGTTTAAAATAATTAAAAAGACCTAAAATACATAAAGAGACTTCAAAACTGCAATTAAAACATTGGTCGGGAAAGAGTGATCGCTGAGAGAATGCCATACAAAACAAAGTATTCACCCTAGGGTTGTCAGCTCCCAGATGGGGCCTGGAGATCTCCTGCTTTTACAACTGATCTGATCCACTTTTATAATAGAGATCAGCTCCCCTAGAGAAAATGGCTGCTTTGAAGGGTGGACTCTATGGCAGGGGCGTCGAACTCATTTGTTATGAGGGCCAGATCTGACATAAATTGTTGGGCCGGGCCATGTGTGTCATAAAACGTAATGCCAGGTAACGGAGATATAAACACTTTATAAAGGACACAAACACAAAGGGTTTTTTTAACTTAAAATAAAAACACGCTTAAAACATTAGCACTCTTGCAATATTTTGTTTATGTAACAGTGTCTAATAACTGACACCTCTTGCTCTGAATTATTACATCAAAATGTCTGTGCTGTTGCAATCTTGAGTATGCTGTTCAGGTGTGTATCTGTAAGCTACAAACCTACAATGACTCAGCAGCAGCAGAACTGGAAGAAGCAGCAGAAGACAGCCAGTTCCACTGCGGGCCTGATAGAAGCCCTCCGGGGGCCTGATTCAGCCCCCGGGTTGCATGTTTCACACCCCTGCTCTATGGCATTGTACCCTGCTGAGGCTCCTCTCCTCCCCAAGCTCCATCCTCTCCTGGATCTACTCCCCAAAGTCTCCAGGTATTTTCCAACCCAGACCTGGCAACCTTAATTCATCCACTGGCAGAAGAGGGCAACAGAAGGGGACAGAGTTCCAGAGTGTTGGTTCCGCTATGGAGAAGGCACTCTTCTTAGTTAAAGGTAAAGGTAAAGGTTCCCTTGCTCGAAAGGCAGTCGAATCCGACTCTAGGGTCGCGGTGCTCATCTCCGTTTCAAAGCCGAAGAGCCAGCGCTGTCTGAAGACGTTTCCGTGGTCATGTGGCTGGCATGACTAAACACCAAGGCGCACGGAACGCTGTTACCTTCCCACCAAAGTGCTACCTATTTATCTACTTGCAGTTTCTTGCTTTCGAACTGCTAGGTTGGCAGGAGCTGGAACTAGAAACGGGAGCTCACTCCGTCACGCGGCACACTCGGGTTTCGAACTGCTGAACTACCGACCTTCCACAGCCTGCAGTTCAGCGTCTTAACCACTTGAGCCACCACAGCTCCTTCTTCCCAGTTGCCACCCACTTAATCTCAGAACGTAGGGGCACCCAAAGTAGACTCCACCCATAGTGCTATAGAGTCCACCCTCCAAAGCAGCCATTTTCTCCAGGGGAATTGATCTCTATTAGGGTTGTAGAGTTGCCAACCTCCAGGTGGTGGCTGGAGATCTCCCACCATTACAACTTATTTCCAGGTGATAGACACCAGTTCACCTGGAGAAAATGGCTGCTTTGGAAGGTGGATTCTACAGGATTATACCGTATTGAAGTCCCTCCCAAACCCCACCCCTTTCAGTCTCCACCCCAAAAATCTCCAGGTATTTCCCAAACTGGAGCTGGCAACCCAAAATTCCTGGATATTTGGGTGTGGAGCTTGGGGAAAGGCCTCAGCAGGGTATAGTGGCATGATGTCCATCCTCCAAAACAGCCATTTTCTCCAGGGGAACTGATCTCTGTAGTCTGGAGTTGAAATTCTGGGAGGTTTCCAGGCCTCCCCTGGAGGTAGGCAGTCCTAGATCTGAAGATATTCAGAAGTAAATATACTGATGTCAGTGGCATAATAACTTTTAAAGAAGCATGCAGAGGGTTGTTGTTGTTACCAAAATCACTTATTCCTGGCGGCGGGATCCCACAGATCCCCCGGCCGCGCCGCCGTTTCTCCCCGGCACGATCAAACGCCGGGGAGAAAACACAGCCCTAACCGGGGGCCGGCCGAACTGCGCATGTCGGGGCATGCGCAGTTTGGATCCGGGCCGGGGTTGAGCCGGCGCAAGGGAGCGCCGGCGATCAGACGCCCGGAGTGCAGCGCGTCTACTTGTTGAACCACCGAGGTAGGTGGTGTCAACTTGAGGCGCTTTTTCCCAGAAAGGGCCAGTTTGGGGGCGGAAGCAGAACGCTTCCCAGATGTTGTGGTGTGATCGCGCTGCTTTGATCCGCCCCCAAACTGGCCCGCAACTGGCCCAAATCGCCGCGTATGAACGGGACCGTAGTTACACAAACCAGTCTGTAGACTAGTTACCCAGGATCTAGATACTCTGGAGTGGGAACTGGTTTTTAAAAATTCATAGGGGGAGTAACTCCAGCCGAATGGATAGTTACACAGCTGTATCTACATAGCGGTACTGTGGTAAAACTCTAGATCCCCAATTCTCTGTCCCGCCTTCCAGTGCTCCCGCTAAGCTGTGGAGTCTTGTGAGCAAAAATTCCACTTTGTGAGCTACTGCCATTAAAGTCGTGAGCGAGCAATTTGGCTACTGCATAAATTAATTTGCTCTGGAGCCATCCTTCCTGAGCGAAGACAAAAATGTGTGAGCTGGAGGCTGTGAGCTGGCTCACACTAACTCAGCTTAGAGGGAGCACTGCTGCCTTCTTAGGTTGTGTCTTCACAAGAAGATGTTTCTGGGGGACAATGGAAAAGGGGGGGTGCAAGCTCTATCCTTCTTTGCCTCTATATGGATTTCTGTGTTGCTCTTTGTACATGTTCAGTCCATCGCTTGCAAAGAGCAGGCTGGATAACTCACAAGTCATTGCACAAACTTGCCATGTCAAGCAGCAAACTGTGCTCACTTGGAAGCGAGTTTCCTTGTGTGGGGATGTTCCAGGGTGCCTGGCCAGCAGCTGTGCTTCCACTCTCACCTGCCATTCTATGTGAAGCTGGCACCCGGGACTCTATTCCCCAGCATCTCCAGTTAAAAGGATTAGGTAGAATGTAATGTGAAAGTCTCTGAGACTCCAAAGAGCCGCTGCTAGCCAGAGTAGACAACACTGACCCCCGATAGGCCAGTGGTCTGACTCAGGACGCAGCAGCTTCATGTGGTCACAGGACGAGGTGTAGTACTGCATGCCCCTTTATGGAAAGAGCCAGATCTAGGCTTTTGTGTGTCATTGGACAATAGGCTGACTCTCTTAGTCCCATTTTGCCCCTAGACTTCCCTTTTTGGAATTTACATTTTTCATGCATATTTTTGTACACTGGCTTTTTTTGTACATTTCTCATTTTTTTTTGCTTAAGAGAGGTCTGTCTGACTTGTAAATCGCACCAAAGGTTCTTTCTGCTTTTAGAAAGTATGAGTCCAGTGGCACCTTTAAGACCAACAAAGTTTTATTCGAGGTGTGAGCTGTCGTGTGCGTGCACATGAAATCTCGCACCCTGAGTGAAACTCTGTTGGTCTTCATGGTGCCACTGGACTCAAAACGTTGTTCTACTGCTTCAGACCCACACGGCTACCCACCTGGATCTTGCTGCTTTTATGTGAGAGCTCACAGCCCACTCCTCAAAGTGGAACCTGGAGTCCCCCCAGAATTACAACTGTCCCCCAGAGGAAAGGCAGCTTCAAAGGGCATGGCGTCACATCTCCACTGACCTCCCTCCGCTCCTCAAACCCCACCTTCTCCAAATTCTGCCCTGCCCATGCATCACCCGAAAACCTCCAGGAATTTCCCCCAGTCTGAGTTGGCAACCCTGTAGCTCACATGTACATTCTAAGCAGAAGCTGCATGGATCAGTTGTGAATAATTTCTGGCCCCTGGCAATGCTCAGAATGAGAGGGGAGCATTTTTTGCTATAGGTGACGCTAGGGGCCTATATTCCTCATTCCATCCCATAATCCCTTGCAGCACAGCCTGGCTCTTTGCCGCCGCCATTAGGGCCTCACACCCTCTCCCTGGGACAGACAACAGGCAGCCGGGGTGAAAACAGGAGGCCGTGGCCGTGATCGTCCTGTCTGAATCGACCACAAAGCCACCAGAGCCCACTAAGTAGAGCCACAGCAAGGAGGGAACTCCCAGCACAGCAGGCGCTGGCCCAGAAGGATGGGGGGAAATGCAAACAAAACCATTGTGGAGTGGGTGGTTTGCAGGCGCAGGATGGGAGCGCCTCTTGGGAAAGGGAGCTCAGGCCTGCTGTAGTGGTTTTGATCCGTCTGAAGCAGTGGTTCATTTGTGTATATGAATGGATGTGCACGCAAATGCGTAAAGCCCGACATTGTCTAGTAGCGAGGAGAACCTTTTAAGAATTGGCTTGAGAGTCAAAGCTAGGGGGAGGGCTACTTTAACAGTGGCCTACTTGGGTCAGCCTGGAAGGGCACGGAGCCAGGACTCCTGGGTTCTCTGAAGAGCAGGGTGGTGGTGGGGAAGCCACCGGAGGGGAATAAGGATCAGAGTTCTGTCTGAGGGAAAGACGGTAGGGAGTGGGACAGGAGTTGGCTCCATTTTCTCTCAAGTAGGCTGCCTCCCAAACCTCAGACTGGGCAGCAGTTCAGAGCAAGCGAGGAATGGAACAGCGGAGGCTTAGCGTGTCTGATGGTGTTGGAGGTCTGGCCGGTTCGCTAAAGGCAGGGGGAGGGAAGCCTGGAGCCCTTGGTAGGGGGTATGCCTGGAAGAACCCATAGTGGGGGCAGGTTCAAAGCTGGAATGTGCTGACATGGGCCAAATTCTCCCAAAAGGAACCTAGAAAGAGATGAAGGGTACACCCCTTCACACACCTTGGGCCAAGCAATTGCAGCCAGGCAGGAGGGTTCTTGCTCGTCAATTTTCTAGATGCCCCCCCCCCCATTGCTGTCTTCATTGCAAGGAAGGGGTTTCTGGGTAGAGCGAATGTTGCTCACCCTGTCTCTGGCAGCACAGTCCTGCAATGTTTCAGTCCCAATACATAACAGGGAGGAACCGAGACAGAAGGCACAGAAAAGGATTCTGGGATGTGCCTGAGAAATATGGCAGAGTCCTTTGGGTTGCCGGATTACAAAACTGAGAACAGTCTGTTGGCCTCTCCCCATTTCTTGTGCTTCGTAACTTATTCTCCTGCCCAAAGTCAGCAAGAAAACTGGAGAAACAGTCCAGAATCTTGTAACAGTAGGCAAAGTGTGCCAACATTTTTGGCAGGCAGGAATTAGATTTGGAGTTAATAGTGGAGCGGCAGATTCCACAACGGAAGTTTTTCTGTTTCAGATGACAACCATGCTTTGATGTTTGTGTACAATTTCTACTTTGTGTATTTGTTGTTGTTCAGTCGCACAGTCGGGTCCGACTCTTCGCGGCCCCATGGACCAGATCCCGCCAGGCCTTCCTGTCTTCCGCCGTCCTCTGAAGTTGGCTCAATTTCATGTTCGTTACATCGATGACACTGTCTAACCATCTCATCCTTTGCCGTCCCCGTCTTCTTTGACCTTCAATGACTATAAGATAATTGTAAGATAAACCACGATTATGATCATTTAACAACTTAGGAGACTGAGGCAGAGATTTGTTAAAAATTCTGTAATTTTCGCCGTATGCTGTGACCACTGTGGGCATATGTGCTGCTGCTGCTGTCTGTGCAGCTTGTAGACCCAGCAAATGCAGCAGTTGCACATTCTAATATACATGCGGGTTTGGTGTTTGTTTCTTCACATAAGTGCCTTCTGCTCAGAGGTCATTTCGGGGGGGATCGCGTGAGGTACGGGGGGGCAGGGCACATGACGAAGCCTCGCCCCCTGCTTCCGGCCGCCCCGCTTCCGGCCCTCATTCAGCCAGGAGGAGGCAGGAGAAGAGGGAGGGTAAGTTGCTTCCTCCCTGCCTCTCCCCACCCCTGCCTGCCTGGGCCAGGGAGGGCCTTCGTGGGGCTTCCTTGCACTCCCGCAGGCCTTGCAGGTCCACCACAAGCTGCAAGGCCAGCGGCGGCCGGGACCGTTGGGGGCGGGGTGTGTGGCCTTATGACACACTTCCGGTGATGTCAGGGGGTGTGGCCTTATGACACACCTCCGGTGATGTCAGGGGGTGTGGCATATGCTAATGAGTTATGCTAATGAGTCCCCCTAGCTCTTTTTCTATGAAGCGACCCCTGCTTCTGCTGTGTGTGAGTTAAGCCACTGTGCTGAGATCTGAACAAATGCATCAGTTGCACATTCTAATATACATGCGGGTTTGGTGCTTGTTTCTTCACATAAGTGCCTTCTGCTGTGTGTGAGTTAAGCCACTGTGCTGAGATCTGAACCCAAGTTTGCTCTGTCCACATTAACATGTTTATTTTTAAAGACAAAGCATGCTCTGTCTGTGGGACTGCTTTGGCTTTTCCCAAGACTCAGAGGAGTTTTTAGTACACTACAGGGAAGACCAACACCTTGTACGTTCAGAGTGCGGATTACCACTCCATAGCCCACATAATCCTCTGTGGTCTCAGGAATAGGGTTGCCAACCTCCAGATGGGGCCTAGGGATCTCCAAGAATTACAACTGATCTCCCGACTACAGAGATCACTTCCTTGGAGAAAATGGCTGCTCTACAGCATTATACCCTGCTGAAGTCCCTCCCTTTCCCAGACCCCACGCTTCCCAGTCTCTACCCACAAATCTCCAGACTTTTCCCAACATGGAGCTGGCAACTCTAGGAGCACATAGTCATGTAAATGGAGACTAGGCCTTGTGGTTGCTAGGCAACTGCAAAGCACCTCTTGGCTCCCAGTAATGCTTTTTACTAGTGGAGAGGGGGCAGGTAGCTCTTTGTGGTTGCCTAGTAACCATCGGGCCCACACCCCATCCACTTCAATGCCCTGACTCTAGTATGCTGTTTTACTGCTTTGTAACTGAAGTAAAGCAAGTGGTATTAAGTAAATTAACACACATATGGCCCCCTTCAAAGTTAACAAAAGGGATTGTGGGACAGAGTATGGGGCAGCCCAAACTCAGAGCATAACGGGAGGGGACGGAGGGTTTTGATGCATCCGTGACCCTACGTGAGAGGGTGAGCCTGTGGGCTTGGGCCCTGTTTCAGGGCCAGCCTTGTGGGAACCGATACACCCACCCCCTCCCTCCTCCCCTGCTTTGAGACAGAAATTAATTCCTTCGGAGCTCTCCGTTTGAAATCCTAAACTGCCTGAATATTTGTGGCATCCAAATGTTTAAAAAGTTGCCTTCAGTACTGCGGAATGCTGCTGAGTTCTGAAGTTAACTGTCCGGTTGTTCCTTGGGGGCGGGGGGGGGGATTGGCACGCCATTAGGTCTCCCACCCTCCCAGGAAATTCATTCCCTTTTCGTGTGTGTGCCTGTGTACTTTTTCTGCCCGCCTGTTTTCTCGAGCAGCACAGGGCTTGTTTTCCTCTGTCAAAGGCGGAAGGGTCTTTCTTCCAGTTCCAGCCCTCTGGCAGCGTCTGCTGCCGAATACCTCATCCTGCCAAAAGAATGGGGAGAGTCGCCACACACAAAAACGGGAGCCTCCCACGGCCCTTTCGGCTCCGTCACCTGCTAGCTAAGAACTTTTCCGTCTCAGCGCAAAAATGACACGGGCTCCCTGGAACGACTCATCCGCCCCATGAGCGCAGCAACCTCAAGAGTCTAACCGCCGTGTCCAAAAAGTGACCCCACCCCTGGCAACCCATCCCGGATTCCCCTGGAATGTCTAGACTCCAGTCCGGACAAGAAGCCAGCCTTCCCAGGCACGGGATTCCCTGTCGCACGGCAGCCAGAACCTGACTTGGAACATGGCAGAAGAGATGTCGTTTTGCCTCAGTGCCGAGGGATTCCCTGTTACAGGGGAAAGAAATGAAGTCACATCCTCTGGGGCTCGCTCAAAAGTCACATCGTTGGGTTTCATGAGGTCTGTTACATGCAGCAGAGGTCACGGAGTTGCACCAGACATAGGCCTCTGCAAGCACCAGCCACAAAAAAGGGGCTTAATAATCAAGTGGCCTCTGAGCATGTACAGAATGCCTTTCCCCTTCACCACAGGCTTGCCCACACACATACATAAGAGAAGCTATGTTGGATCAGGCCAATGGCCCATCCAGTTCAACAGTCTGTGTCACACAACAGTGGCCAAAAAACAGGTGCCATTAAGAGGTCCACCAGTGGGGCCAGAACTCCAGAAGCCCTCCCACTGTTGCCCTTCAAGCACCAAGAATACAGAGCATCAGTGCCCCAGATATAGAGTTCTATCTATACCTTGCGGCTAACAGCCGCTGATGGACCTCGCTCCATATGTTTATCTAATCCCCTCTTGAAGCTGTTGATGCTTGTAGCCATCACCACTTCCGGCGGCAGTGAAGTCCACATGTTAATTACTCTTTAGGTGAAGAAGGACTTCTTTTTACCTCTTCTAAGTCTACTGCTCATTAATTTGAGTGCCCACGAGTTCTTGTATTGTGAGAAAGGGAGAAGAGTATGTCTTTCTCTACCTTCTCTACCCCATGCATAATTTTGTAAACCTCTGTCATGTCATTCCTCAGTTGTCATTTCTCCAAACTAAAGAGCCCTAACCTCTTTTACCTTTCTTCACACGGAAGGTGTTCTATCGCCTTAATCATTTTAGTTGCCCTTTTTTGCACCTTTTCTAATGTTATAAAATCTTTTTTGAGGTGAAGCCACACAATCAATTTATACAGGGGCATTATGATACTGGCTGATTTGTTTTCAGTTCCCTTCCTGTGATTAGAGAACAAGGCATAGAGAACAAGGCTTCCAAGTTGACCTGAGCATTGATTGACTCATCTCATTTTAGGCTGAGTTCATACATGTAGGAGAAGGATGTGGCAAAGTAGAATGGACTGCACCATTCAGGCTGCAGGTAGAGGATCACAGTTTGGAACGTTCCCTTATCCTATATATATAAAAGCCCACTGTATTGTCACTTTCCGGCTCTCCCATTGGCTGTGCTGTGCGCTCCATCAGCCATTGGCCCATCAACCCCCTCTCAAGAGTACTTGTGTGCCATTGGCTGGGTTCTGGGTCTGCTCCTCTCCCCCACCCACTGCTGGCTTAGCCATTACCTGTCTGAATAAACTGTCATAACTACTGTGTGGCTCACTTTCCCCTCAGTGGCTGTTGCTAGGCAACCAAGCTTGGTTCTGTCAGTAAAAAGGTGGGGCCAGGAGTCCCTTTCCAGGCCTACTTTGGCCCTTGTGGGGAACTCACTGGGGCCAGTCCTGACTAGGGTTGCCAGCTCCAGGTTGGGAAATTCCTGTAAATTTTGTGGTGGAGTCTATGGAAGCCAGAGTTTGGGGAGGGGAGAGGCCTCAGATGAATAGAATGCCATAGAGAATAGAATGCCATAGAGAATAGAATGAATAGAATGCCATAGATAATAGAATGCCACCCTCCAAAGCAGTTATTTTCTCCAGGGGGAGACCCAGGTTCTTGCTGTGGAAGCTGAATGGGTGATTTCAGATCAGTCACAGACTTTCAGCCTAACCTATCTCACAGGGTTGTTGTGCAGATCAAAATGGGGAGAGGAGAATGATTTGAGCTGCTTTGGTCGCCACTGTGGAGGAATACTGTCCTTTTCCTAGGTAGAGGCTGCAGGGATGGGGGGAGGAGATGGAACCCTGAAGTCAGAGGGGCAGATAATGGTATGTTGATAGTTGGCTGTGAAGAAGATAGAGTTGCCACCTCCAGGTTGGGGAAATCCTGGAGATTTGAGGGGTGGAGCCTGGAGACGGTGGGGTTTGAGGAGGGGTGAGACTTCAGACAGGTACAATGCCCAAACCAGCCATTTCCTCCTGGGGAACCATTGTTGCTAATCTCCAGGTGAGGACTGGAGATCACTCAGAATTACAACTGCTCTTCAGATACAGAGATCAGTTTGGAACCCATGCAAATCAATTGACACTCTTGGTTCCCATTATTTCCAATGGGCCTTCAAATCTCTCCCATTGTTTCCAATGGGCAATCCTGTCATTCCTTTTAGTACATCCCTGTTGTCTGAAATGGTGCAGTCCATTCTCTTGCCTAGTTCCACAGCATGGGTAGATCGGACTTCAGCATGTTCCATGTGTGTGGCTTGGGCACACAAGTGTATGCCATGCCCCTTTGCAAGGATAGGATACCCTTGCACTCCTACTCCTTTCCCCCTACAGCCTCCCCTATTAACTCAGTCCAAATCCCCAGACCAGTTTAGTAGCCAAACCACACAAACATCCCCCCCCCCCCATGTGTCTGCGTCAGAGAAAGACTGGCCTCCGTCGGGAGGCAGGCAAGGAAAAGGAACATAGCACTTGTGCACGAATGTGTGTTTGCAAGGATCATTACAGCCTTCTGGTACAGATAGGCCAGAAGGGTTTAGAAGGAGGGAGGGGGCTCAGAAGAAAGAGAAAGAGAGAGTTGTGTCTGTGCCTGAACATTTCTTTAATCCCCCAGCTACCCGGCTGCTGATTCAGCATATTTTCCATGACCCAGGAATTCATTTTGGCCAGGAACAGTGGATCTCTGTTGTCTGTGCCTGGACTATGCTAAAAAAAATGGCAGGCGAGATGATGGGGGGGGGGGAGGGAAAGGAGAGAGGGATTGACAGGCGTCGGTTGATGTGTTGGAACTGTGTGTCCACCGATCAGGATCGATGGGTTCTAGGAAGGCAGAGCTTTGGGGGTGGTTGAACTTCCGTTCAACCAGATAGGAGCCTTGGTGAAGGAGGTGGAAAGAGAATTCAGCCTTTGGTGGCTGGAACAGAAGTGTGTCAGCAGAATGGGAGCTGGGCAGGAGGATGAGGGGAACAGAGGCAGTCTCAAGCTATTGGCAGAGTCCAGGTCGAGACGGTGCTTGAGGGACATCAGCAGTGAACCATTTTGTGGATGCTCCCCAGCGTGTGCCCTTCCCAGAGAGTATGCAGCCTGGATTCCCAAAGCTATGACAAGGGTTGGCAGGCACTGGGCCCTGGCATTAGCCTGCGAAGAAGGAGGAGGAGGAGGAGGAGGAGGAGATTGGATTTATACCCCACCCTTCATTACCCAAAGGAGTTTCAAGGCGGTTTACAATCTCCTTTCCCTTCCCCTCTCCACAACAGAAACCCTGTGAGGTAGGTGGGGCTGCGAGAGCTCTTTTGAGAACTGCCTTTGAGAGAACAGCTCTGAGAAAACTGTGGCTTGCCCAAGGTCACCCAGCAGCTACATGTGGAGGAGTGGGGAATCAAACTTGGTTCTCCCAGATTAGAGTCCGCGCTCCTAACCACTACATGTGGCCTGGGGAGGACAGGGACCTCAGTGGGGTACAGTGCCACCCTCCAAAGCCTCCATTTTCTCCAGGAGAACTGATCTCTGTAGTCTGGAGCCAGTTTGGTGTAGTGGTTAAGTGCGCGGACTCTAATCTGGGAGAACCGGGTTTGATTCCACACTCCTCCACTTGCAGCTGCTGGATGACCTTGGGCAAGCCGTAGTTCTGTCAGAGCTGTTCTCTCAAAGACAGTTCTCTCGAGAGCTCTCTCAGCCCCACCTACCTCACAGGGTGTTTGTTGTGGGGAGGGGAAGGGAAAGGAGTTTGTAATCTGCTCTGAGACTTCGAGTGAAGGGCGGGATATAAATCCAATCTCCTCCTCTTCCTCCTCCTCCTCCTCCTCCTCCTCCTCCTCTTCTTCTTCAGATGAGCTTTAATTCCAGAGGATCCCGAGGTCCCACCTGGAGGCTGGCACCCCTAAATTTTCACATGGGAGTAGCATTCACATCAATGAAACTCTCCCCCATCCTTGCAGTCGGAAACGTTAGTGCTAAATTGTAACACTTTGCTCTACATAATCAGTAGAAAGAGCTCTTGATACCCTAAATTTTGTCCCCTGATCCCATCACCTAGGGCTGCCAACTATGGGACTGGAAATTCCTGGAGGTTTGGAAGTGCAGCTTGTGGAGGGTGGGGTTTGGGGAGGGGAGGAACTCCAGTGGGGCAGAAGGCCTCAGAATGCATCCTCCAAAGCAGCCGTTTTCTCCAGGGGAACTGATCTCTGTCATTTGGAGATCAGTAGTGATTCCAGGAGATCTCCAGGCCCCATCTGGAAGTTGGTAACCCTAATCCTATCCCATACATTCTTACAAGCCATCAAAGAAAAGCTTTTTATTTCCAAAATGTCATAAATAAGGGGTGGCCAAACTTGCTTAATGTAAGAGCCACGTAGATTTAAATGTCAGATGTTTGAGAGCCACGAGACAAAAAACAGAGATTGCACGTTTTTATTGAAAAGTATGCAGATTTGCTTTTTACTAACATTAAATGAGACTGTCAAAAATAAAAAGGGGTAAAAACAAATATTAATAATGATATTTATTTGTCTAAGAGAGAGGGGGGTGGAAAGAATGAAAGAGGTGGAAGAGAGAGAAACAAAGACAGCAAAGAGATGGAGGGAGGGAGGGGGAAGGAAGGAAGGAAGGGAGAGAGAGAGAGAGAGAGAAAGAGGAAGGAAGGGAGAGAGACTAGATGGAAAGAAAGCAAATAGATGGGGGGGGAGAGGGGAGGTGGAAAGAAAACAACTTTAACTTTAAATGTGTCCTCCAACCTCCCCCCCATGCCCCCACACTGGCTGGCTTGGCTTGGAGAAGGGATTTAAAGAGACACATGCTTACTCCAAGCTAGCTGGGGAGGCTTTGAGAACACAATATGTGTGAAAGGGCCACATGTGGCTCCTGAGCTGCAGTTTGTCCACCCCTGCCATAAATAGACCCCAATGTGGTTAACGGTTTGCAGCCCGGACTGACCCTTATTGGTCCTTC
>NW_015168053.1:233725-242332 GCF_001447785.1 Gekko japonicus
CCGGGTGAGGTACGGGGGGCGGGGCACATGACGAAGCCCCGCCCCCTGCTTCCGGCCTCCCCGCTTCCGGCCCTCATTCAGCCAGGAGGAGGCAGGAGAAGAGGGAGGGTAAGTTGCTTCCTCCCTGCCTCTCCCCACCCCTGCCTGCCTGGGGCCAGGGAGGGCCTTCGCGGGGCTTCCTTGCACTCCCGCTGGCCTTGCAGGTCCACCGCTGGGCCCCTCATGGGGCTCGGCAGTGGAGCTGCAAGGCCGGCAGCGGCGGCCGGGACCGTTGGGGGTGGGGTATGTGGCCTTATGACACATTTCCGGTGATGTCAGGAGGTGTGGCCTTATGACACACTTCCGGTGATGTCAGGGGGTGTGGCATATGCTAATGAGTTATGCTAATGAGTTCCCCTAGCTCTTTTTCTACGAAATGACCCCTGGTGTGGCCTATTATGCTAATTAGTTCCTGCTGGGCCGTGGCCAACACGGGAGCCAGCCGGAACTCCGTTCCTGTGTGTTCCTGCCCAAAAATAGCCCTGAGTATATCCAAAGTCACGTAAAATAATAAACATCTAAATTACATCAAAACCCATTCCCAGCCCAGTTGAACCTGGTATAAATGCCTTATGCAGATTATTAAAAAGCCACATACGTGATGCACAGTTTGAAATTTCTGTTTTTCAGTAATATTGGCCCCAATCCATCAGAAAGTTATTCTGAACAATCCCCATTAAAAATTATGGTGTCGACAGTAATAAAATGTTCAAAATGTCCATGAGATGGAAGTGTATCTGGAACCTTATTTGGGGGTCTGAGAAAGTTTTGGAATCAGCGCATTCCAAATTGTAGAGCAGAATTATCGTTTCTATGGCTAGTTTGACCACCTGACCCTCGGACATGCCGATAACTGTGATTCTGGAAACATTCTTCCACATGCTTTGCGTGGTTTTGTTTTTAAAAAGCAAAATGTTCAGGAAAATTATTTATTTTTCTGTAAAGTCTTGAAATGCATTTGCCCAATATACATTCCACACGCAACACGGATGTCAAGAAGGGTTCCCCTTCCACCCACACACCTTTGGAAGGAAAACCTATCGGACATCCAGATATCCCTATCTATCCCTCCACACCCGTCACATTTGTCTGTCCATTGCCGCCCTGTCTAGATCACAACCAAAGGATCCCATCGCCTAAGGTTAGGCTGTTGTGTCTGTGAACTCCTGGTCATTGTGGTAAAAGCTCTCCTGTCCAGTGCCTGGGGGAATCATAACTCTGCGGTCGGACATGCCAGCCCCCCCCCCCCCCCCTCTGACGTGGCAGGAAGCATCAGGGGAGATGTTTAGACAGCACCAAACTCTGCCGTCAGCAACACTCGCACACCCCGCAATCCCGACTCTTGTGTCATCTGGCCAGTGAGAGAGACAGGACTCTCACTACTAGAGCATGTGTAGTCAGAGAGGAGAGGCTGTTGGCTTGGGAGGAAGATACCCATGGAAATGCACACATAAACATGTATCGCCACGCATTCTACTCCAAATACTTGCTCGCTTAGACATTTGTACACAACTACCCACTCCCAGAGGCTCCCTCTTAAGAGGCACACAAATGTCATGCAGGAAACGTGCTATAAATACACACAAACGTACACAAACTTGTCCACGCACACACTTTCACAAACACAAAGGGAAAGCGGAAATATGCGCTGTTGCATGCCAGCGTTTGTGCACTTGCATGCCTTCCCCTGGAACGGTTTTTTTCCATGCAGTTAAATAAGCATTTATTACTCATTCGATGTACAGAATCAACATGTCCCCTTCTAAAAAGTAGAATGTCTGTTGCAGGGATATTGCATTTACCATGCATTCAAAGTACAGTATCTTGTACCCATGGAGAATATCACCATTCTTTTGGATCGCTTGTGAGCATAGGTATCAGGGACCAAGCATGCTTATTTCCATTTGCTCTTGGGAGGGGTTTCTTGATCACAGATGTGCGTCCATCTTTACAGGAACGTTTTTGCCCCATCTCTCCACTCCCACCAAGCATTCTGTCTTCCTCTGGCCCACCTCCTGCCCTCTAGTTCCTAGCATAGCTGCCCCAAACAGTTGATGTGTGTGTGTGGGCTGCTTGTTCACACCTTCCAAGATTAATCCTGATCATCTCTTGACAGGAACGCTGGTCTTTTACTGCAGCATTTCCAGCGTTACACCTGTGTTTGCAGTCCAAACCCTCCGCTATGTTTGCAGAGACCTTTGGGTTTTGGTTTTAATCATCCTATGTTGACATGATAACATTATGCTAACCTGCAGGATGCCTGTTCATAGGTGTACTTTTTCTTAGATGTCATGTTTATAGGGGAAGTGGTGATTGGTGGTTAACAGCACATATCAACAAGATGGTTGGCAACGAAGGGGATAAAGGGCGGAACCAGAGCTTTGAGCTGTGAACCAGAAAGCCGCCAGTTCAAATCTCACCTCAGTCATAAATTCATGGACTACTGCTCTGCCTCACAGCTTTGGCAATGTGGGGAATAATAAAACTGACCTACCTCTTGAAGCTGTTTTGGGGATTATTCAGATAATGTGTGTGAAAGTTCAGACACACTCTAAAGCGTTACACCCAAAGCATGATCGTCATTATTATAGGAAGCGGAAACTGTGCAACCAAAACATCGTTCAAATTAAGTGAGCCATTTTCTTATTGGAACGTATTGCTTGCTTGTCCCTTGTCTTTTGTGCCCATTTAACAGGCTCAAAGATTGACAGCCCTATGGAGTTATTACCTTCCCCCTGTCTTTCAACCAGCCATCAGTGAGGAAGAACCACAGAGTTTGATCATTGTAAGGTGTTAGGACCATTTCACATGTTACACTGATCCTACATGGAAGAAAACTGACCTACCTCTTGAAGCTGTTTTAGGGGTTATTCAGATAATGTGTGTGAAAGTGATTATTCAGATAATGTGTGTGAAAGTTCAGACACACTCTAAAGCGTTACACCCAAAGCATGATCGTCATTATTATAGGAAGCGGAAACTGTGCAACCAAAACATCGTTCAAATTAAGTGAGCCATTTTCTTATTGGAACGTATTGCTTGCTTGTCCCTTGTCTTTTGTGCCCATTTAACAGGCTCAAAGATTGACAGCCCTATGGAGTTATTACCTTCCCCCTGTCTTTCAACCAGCCATCAGTGAGGAAGAACCACAGAGTTTGATCATTGTAAGGTGTTAGGACCATTTCACATGTTACACTGATCCTACATGGAAGCATAGGCGTAATCTTCGTGGGGGCGGCAGGGCTTCAGCCCCCGCCGAAATTTTCAGGAAGGTGCTCAGCCTCTCCCGGGAGCCACACTTGCTCCTAGCAAAGCAATGCCTCTGGCCCAGCCCCAGCCCCCACCCGGGAAATTGGAAAGTCTACACCCTTGCATGGAAGGCAATTTTGTGGAGGGAGTCGTGTGAAACCCACTTCACATCCAGATTATGTTTCCATGTATTTTACACACCCATGATGTGTAAATTATACATTATGTAAGATTACGCATCCCTGTATTTTGCCAGCATGCATGTTTGCTGGGAAGCCAAGATTGGCCATGGCTTTCTAGTACTTATCCAGCATATCAGAATCCAGCAAAATACATGATACAAAATACATAAGCACATGATCTGTCCTGTACTGGGTTGATTCCAGCGGAGGGATTTTGTAACATATGAAGCAGCCTTTAGATGCCACTTGGTCCATACCAAGTGATGTTGAATACAAGCAAGTGTTAGATCAAGATGGGTAGCCGTGTTAGTCTGTCTGTAGCACTAGAAAAGAGCAAGAGTCCAGTATAGGGTTGCCAGGTCTGAGTTGGAAAATACCTGGAGACTTTGGGGGTGGAGCCAGGAGAGGGCGGGGTTTGGGGAGGGGAGGGGCCTAAACAGGGTACAATGCCACAGAGTCCACCCTTCAAAGCCGCCATTTTCTCCAGGGGAGCTGATCTCCGTCAGCTAGAGATCAGTTGTAAAAGCAGGAGAGATCTCCAGGCCCCACCTGGAGGCTGGCAACCCTAGTCCAGTAGCGCCTTAAAGTCTAAAGTCAGTGACTCACGAAAGCTCATACCCTGTCACAAATTTTGTTAGTCTTTAAGGTACTACTGGACTCTTGCTTTTTTCCCCCACAAGCAAATTTTATGCCTGTGTCTTGATTCCATGCTTTGTGCATAGGTGAAGTTACCAGCTGGCCTGGAGGAAAATGTTCTGTCTCATTAACAGAGGCTTGATGGGATGTTATATTTATCAGGTGGGGTTATTTACCGCCATGCCATGGAAAGCTTCCACTACCCTTCCCCACACATTAAGCCTCTGTTAAAGGGACAGGACATGCTTCTCTAGGCCTGCTGGCAACTTTGCATTAGGGATATGTGTGCAGCAACTTCAGTTCCGACAGAATGACGCGCAGCTCTGGAACCCAGGGCCACAGAGGCAAGAGTGGTTTCCACGAATGTTCCCTTGATCCGGCGAGGCTTAAGCAGATTTTTTACGAGGAGGGGAGAGCCCCAGACTGGGAGGAAGGGGGTTGTATGATGAACAGAACAGCCCACCCCTCCCTGTCTCCTGTTGAAAGCCTTGTGGTCTTTTCCCTTCTCCGGGGCTGTTTCTTTTCTGGGGCTTGATATTTTCATAGTGAGTCCATTTCCCCCCCCCCAGGTGGGGGTCAGAGCCAGTCGAGGGGGGGGGCAGATGACGCCGGGATGGAGACTCATTTTGCTGTGGCAGTGTCTGAGCCAAATGCAAACAATGAAGCCGACGGAGACGCTGACCACAATGACCTTTCGGCAACGCCACTACCGAGCACATCAGTTAGTCAAGACCGGGAGGTTCCAGCCCCTCCCCTGATATTCCAGCCCAGGGCTTCCCCCACTACGCAGTACTGATCTGCACTTCCATAACCGCTCCATTCCCCACCCCCTCCAATTTCCCCCCAAACTAAAGAAAATGCAGTCAGAAGGGCGCAGGCAAAAGGAAATCATCCACGCAAAACTGCATACCTACAAGTCAGTCCCCAGGCTCGCATCTACACCAAAGGCAATTCTCACCTGCAACTGAATTCCTCTATAGCCACTTGAGTCCTCACATGTGCATATCCAGTGAAACAGAAATCTCCAAGCCTGTGATACCTACTCTCTGACCTGGGTAACCCAGACTAGCCCAGTCTTGCCAGATCTTGGGAGCTAAGTAGGGTTGGCCCCGATTAGTATTTGGATGGGAAGACCACCAAGGAAGTCCAGGGTTGCTACGCAGAAGCAGGCAATGGGAAACCACCTCTGTTCATCTCTTGCCTTGAAAACACTATGGGGTTGCCATACATTGACTGTGACTTGAGGGCTACAAAAAAAAATAAATGGTAGGTACTTGCATGGAGTGAGTGTTTTCTCAGGACAGCAGAGGTTATGGGGAGGGGGTTAGAAGGGGAGGCGATCCCCCTGAAACACACATGTATGAAGTATGTACATGCTTACATAGCAGTGCATTTATACCAAAGTACACAGCTCACACTTATCTGCTTCCTGCAGAAATGGAGAAGGAGGAAACATACAGGTATATCATGCAGGGCTCTTTTTGTAGCAGGAACTCCTTTGCGTATTAGGCAGGGCTCTTTCATGTAGAAAAAGCCCAGCAGGAACTCATTAGCATAATAGGCCACACCCAACAGCAGAAACTCATTAGCATATTAGGCCACAACCCTGACAGCACAGCTCATTACCACATTAGGCCGCACCCCCATGTTACCAGAAGTGTGCTCATCCAGCCACACCCACCTTTTGCTTCTTATTCTGTTTACCTTGTTTGTTGTTAAAACCCAGAGCCTTTTTTTGTAGCAGGAACTCCTTTGCATGTTAGGCCACACACCCCTAATGTAGCCAGTCCTAATGAGTTTCTGCTGTTGGGTGTGGCCTATTATGCTAATGAGTTCCTGCTGGGCGTGGCCAACTCGGGAGCCAGCCGGAACTCCGTTCCTGTGCGTTCCTGCCCGAAAATAGCCCTGGTATTAGGCGACACACCCCTAATGTAGCCAACACTCCAAGAGCTTACAGTAGCCCCTGTAAGAAGAGCTCTGTAAGCTGAGTGGCTACATTAGGGGTATGTTGCCAAAAAGGCAAAGGAGTTCCTGCTAAAAAAGAGCCCTGCATATGCGTCTACTGATCTACAACTGGGTACACATGCACAGAACGAAAGAGAAAAATAACAATACAGATCCATACGCACAGAAAATATACTACTAACCATCAGCATATTTAGTGTTCTTCACACACGACAGAGGAGAAGGCCTACACAGTGGTACAGAATTATTAAAATTCATTTTTATGTATATCATGAGCTACACAGTTGTGTGCTCTCAGTAACGTATGCTCAAGGGATCCATTCACGCAAAATAAAATGCACAGCAACATCTACCTACAAGCACTTATAACTGCATACACAGAAAAACTAAAGGAGAGAACCACACACGTATACACAGTTACACAAACCGACCCCATTACGCCATTATACAAACCATGTGAAAATTCTGCCCAAGGAGGAAAAAACCACAACCACATGCAGGCAGCGAAGCAAAGAACCACACACATCCACACACAAGAATATATGGATTCATCAATTCCAGTTCCATGGTTACCCTTGCCCAAAGTTCTACCAGTGAAAACAGAGGCACCGCTACCCAAACCCATGAAGCAAGGCATGCACAGAATTACTTCAGTCCACAAACCAACCCAATTTCACAGTCAAATGAAACAAATTTCTCTTCATTCCATCTTGAGCACACAAATGAGCGCACAGCTACGTTCACAAAAACTCACACAAAACTAACCTCATTCTGAGGCTCGTGGCTACCCATGAGAAAAAGAACCTAATATATTTTAGATTTATCACCAGTTCTGCCATTGAGGTCTGAGGGCAGGTAACAGCCTGAGAGCTAGTTCACAGATGCAAATAGGAGCATACTTGTAAAACCCCAGTGCTCATGCCAAGTTTTACTGCCCAAGCCCCCCACCCCACCCCTGACACACACATACACACACAGACAGTGCTAAAGACTCTACCTGTCCTCCTCGTTTATTCTGAAAGAGCCTATTCTCCATTGGGTTAAAAGGCCAAGAGGTTTTCTGGTCCTATGGGCAGGCATGTACTTGACAAGCAATAGCTGCAGTGTGTGAAATGTTGGGCTGTGGGTTATAGGATGCCTTAATGTTCATGCTTCTGTGTTGACCCGCATGCACTTTAGGGACAAAAGACCTTAATCCCGCTGAGATAGTTGAATTCTAGAAACCCTGGGGAGGGAGCTGAACCCTGCACAATAAAAAAATTAAGTGTTTCACAGTAACATTTTTAAAAAGGCATCTCTGCAGAAGGGGGAGAGAGACTTAGAACAACGTAGGTCATCAAGTCCAGTTTGGGAAATTTGGGGGCAATGCCAAGGGTGGGTGGAGTTTGGGGAGAGGGCTCAGTGAAAATGTGATGTCGCTCTACGACTTCCGTTTATACCACAGAGCCCACCCTCCAAAGCTGCAAGGGGAGCTAATCTCCGTAGCCTGGAGATAAGTTGAAATTCCAGGAGAACACCTTGAGTATGGTGACCCTAATGATTTACCATGGGTGGGTACAAGAAAATAGGGATTGTCAATGAAAAATGGGGACAGTTGGATCATGTCCTTTAGTAGGTAAGAGTGTGAGCAGGGAAATCTGTGATTCAAATCTTATCTCAGTCACAAATCGCTGCTTCCACACAGGGACAATCCCCAGTTGTGCACTTATTGCTGTTGAGGAGAGGCATTGGTATGGCCATACAGGGGGCTTCTCTGATTTACCCTTCATGTTTTTAAAATCAATATTGGCTATATTGCTATAGTGAACACCAGTTTGGTGTAGTGGTTAGGAGCACGGACTCTAATCAGGGAGAACCGAGTTTGATTCCCCACTCCTCCACAGGCAGCTGCTGGTGTGACCTTGGGATAGGCGAGCGGGGGAGGGGGCCCTCCCATGCATATGAACTAAACAACAAAATACTAGGGAGGGGGGGAGCAGATAAGCTGCTCTGAGAATCCTTCGGGTAGTGAAGGGCGGGGTATAAATCCAATTTCTTCTTCTTCTCTTCTCTCTTCATCGTAATATAGCAACTACCAAGTTTTTTTATAAGCTGTCAAAATGCCTGTTAATGGCAGGGTAGGGGAATGGCAGGCACATGGCGAAAGGGAGGTAAGAGAAAACCTGGAAGGTGGACAGTGACATCACAATGTTGTATGGAAGCCCAATTACCCTTGGAAGGAAAGTAGGACTTTTCAAGATCAACTTTTTTCTGATTTCCTTGGGAGTCAATCCACAAGCATGGGAATCAGCTTGGGCAAGGATATGTCTGCCCTCCCTTTGCATTTTCACAGTTGTAGTGTCATTTTATTTTCTTCCACACGTGCCTTCAATAATAAAGAGATTTTCGGACTTCCGGTTTATGGCGACACGCTGGCGGATGCATCTCCCGGACCTCCCGAGGATGTGATCTGCGCACCAGCAGAAAGAAGGGGGGGTGACGGGTCACTACACCCCCCGGAGCCTTGGCAAAAGGCTCCTAGCCATGGGGCTTTTGA
>NW_015168053.1:242656-244487 GCF_001447785.1 Gekko japonicus
TGTTGGACCAGATGACTAACATCAAACAACAGCTGACAACTCTAAACCAAAGTCTTGCAACTCAGCAGCTCCAACTGACTGAGACTTTAAAAATAACGAAGCAAACGGCTGAGAAGGTGAAGGAAATGGACGCCAACACTAAAAAAGTCAAGAAAAAGGTGCAAAAGCTGGAAAAGAAACAAGCTTCAGAAGAATCACAACTTTTACAGCTGCAAATGGAGAAAGCAAATTTGGTCCTATGGTTTCAAGGGGTCCCAGGATTAAAAGGTGAGAATCTAAAGCAACTCCTGAGTGAAGCATTAGCCCCAGTTACAGATCTGAAAGCGGAGTATCTTGCAAGCGAAATGGATGTGGTCTACAGGTCCTATTCCGTGTACATCAAGAAGAATAATCTGCCTGGGTCAATAGTGGTCAGATTCTCAAAGCGGCACGTGAGGGATTCTATCCTGAAAGCAACTACAGGAACACCCTTGAAAATCGGGGACAATACCATCAGGATTCTAAAAGACATCCCATTTGAAATAAGGCAAAAGAGAAAGAAATATAAAAACTTAATCCTTTTTCTACAAACAAACAGCATTGTCTACAGATGGTTAATTCCAGAATGTGTCATTTTCAAACTACACGATAAAAAAGAAAAGACTGACTCTGTCTCCAAAGCACGTGAGTTCCTGAGAGTGCAGCTGGGATAGACAGCCGAGGTCGAGAAGGAAGAAGATGACAGCAAATCCAGTGGCAAATTGCTCGGTGTCTTCCGACGAGGACTCTCTTTCCGATAAGGGGGCAGCTGCCCCTAAACGTACATATAAATTGAGGATTAGAAAAGATAAGACAAAATGAAGGCTGAAGGACTCTGAATTGTGCCTTAAAACTTTAGTTTTATTATGGGATGCTCTGGGGGTTCTCTTAAACAGTTAAATCAATGGATAAAAATTGATAAAAAGATAAAAAATTTAGCATAACCGACTATTTCAAAGTAATACTAGCAATTTAAGATTAACATTTATATAAGTTGTTGTTATGATCTTCTATACTTGGGGTTTTAGTTAGTCGTGGTTTTCTTTCCTTTCTCCCTAGATGTAGTTACCCCTTCCCAATTTTTTGTTGTAGTTTGTAGTCTATTAAAAAAAAATATGAGGATTTTCAAGGGAAGGGGCTGTTGTCATCAATGGTGTCATTGGTCGTGTCACAGCAACAACAAAAAAACCCTTTTAAAAAAGGCATTAAATGCTGATATATCGCTAGAGCATTGTAACAATACACTTAGCAGGTTCTCTGAATTCCCAGATTTCATTTTTTAAAAGTCTCTAGGCCTTTCCTCTGTGGAGATAGAAAGAAAAAAGCATATCTCCACGAGGGTAGGTAATAGAGACTTGCTTTTAAAAAACCCAGATTTCATTTTTTAAAAGTCTCTAGGCCTTTCCTCTGTGGAGATAGAAAGAAAAAGGCATATCTCCACGAGGGTAGGTAATAGAGACTTGCTTTTAAAAAAATGAAAACTAGGAATTTAGAGAACCTGCTAGGCCTATTCTTGCAATGCTCTAACGATTTGTTGATATTTTAATGCAGTTTTTTAAAAAGAAAATGAAACAATTTGTCTTCAGGGTGGGGGAGGAGAAGAGGGCGTGGCCTGGCCACAACAGTCCAATGATCGAAAAGTGGGCTGGAGGTGGGTGAAAGTGGACAATCTCTCCTTATATATAACTATGTTTTGGTCATGGACTCCCCTGAACATTCCAACATGCTCCGAAATCAGTTGGCTGAATGATCTGTCATTCAGAGGGTCTCCCTATCCACTAGCTGCATTGCCTGAGTCCTGCCTCCAACATTC
>NW_015168053.1:245196-245757 GCF_001447785.1 Gekko japonicus
CCATACCTGTTACCATGAGGCTGTCCTCCCATACTACCCACTTGGGGCAGCAAAATGACTTGAAACACCCCTGCCTTATAGCTAAGCAGAAGGAAATAAAAATGGCTTGCCTCTCTCTATTTTCCCCTTCCCTCTGCCACCTCACCAGCCACAGCCGGGACACTCACCTGGAGCTTCCTTCTAGAGATCGTTGTATTTCTTCCCACAACGAGCCTTACTCCTAGTGTGAAGATAAAGGCTACTCAAAATCGTCTTCCAAAAAAACATTGGGGTAAAAGTGGTCTTTAAAATGGGGGTGGGGGGAATGAAGTGAGAACTAGAGGCACAAAAACTGGTGCAGAAATTAGTGGATAAACCAAAGCAGTATGGAGCCAGAACCAACCGGGGGAGGGGTGTAGAAAAACCCCATAAGATGGGTGTCCACAGGGGTCATTTCGTAGAAAAAGAGGTGCAGGAGCTCATTAGCATAACTCATTAGCATAACTTATTTGCATATGCCACACCCCCTGGCATCACCGGAAGTGTGTCAGAAGGCAACACCCACCGCTCAGGCTCCACTGG
>NW_015168053.1:245851-258949 GCF_001447785.1 Gekko japonicus
GGGGGCTCTGCAACTTACCTGGCTGCTTCTTGCTCCTCATGGCCCAACTGAGGGCTGCTGGGAGCAGGGGGTGGGGGCTTGTTGCATGTGCCCACCCCTCTGGGCTCTTTACTGCCGGAGCTCCGCTCCTGTGTGCTCCTGCAGGAAATGACCCCTGGGAGTCCATCTTTTCCTCCCTTCTATGGCTCATAACAGCCCTGATCTAAGTTTTCCTTTAAAATATTCGGGGAGATATATGATCACCATCTGGTCTAGCCTGGCCCTAAATCTTAGAGAGAGGAGTTCTAATCTAAGTGTTTCCCTGGCATGCTAGTTTTCTATATGTAGGGATTTTTAAAAGGGTGGGGGACGAATATTCAATCACCAGAGCCTCACCTGCAGTCATCTGTCGTACAGCCCAGACAGAGGTTTTATCACCTCAGTGAGAACTTGGTATTATAGTCAGGCTGAACCACGTCTCTCTGGAAACATGAAGGTTTTTCTTTCTCAGTTGTTGGTTTTATTGTTTCTTTTACCATCTTTTAAGATTGCAGTGGTTGGAACCCCTGTTGATAGGAAAGGACTCATTATCTTTAGCCTCAGAAAATAAAATTCCTTTTAGCCGCCACTCTTATAAAATGTCTAAACCAGTAGTTATGGTTCTCAAACTAGTTTTGCATCAAAGATGGGAAAGTTTGGAGTGGGGTGCCAGTTTTGGGAGCAGACAGCAAACTGACTAATTAAAATCATGTAAAAACCAGTTACTTCCATTTCCAAGTCACTATTCTGAATTTATAGAGCACTATCAATATTCATGGGGGTTTTCAGAGTAACATAACTAAAACTTTTACCTCATGCCTCTGTGATTGTTATAGATTCTTTTTTTTAATTTAGGGAAAGTTCATGTTCAAAATGATACTTGGCAACTGAGTGACATAGCATTTTTAAATTGTTGTATTGTTTCACCTAGGTGAAAGTTCATGTTTTAACCCTATTGTTTGTTTTAATTTCTGCACAGTTTGTTGCATCCCTTTTATTCTTAGTTAGTAACGGGTTATATGCAACCAGGGGAATACTGATGTATTATTGTATCTTTCAAACGTTACTTTATTCTATACTTACCACCATTGTCTTTAGTTTTACATTTTTAAAAAAGAAAATTACTGCTGCTATGGAGCTGCGGTGGCTCAAGTGGTTAAGACGCTGAACTGCAGGCTGTGAAAGGTCAGTAGTTCAGCAGTTCAAGACACGAGTGTGCCGCATGACGGAGTGAGCTCCCGTCTCTAGTTCCAGCTCCTGCCAACCTAGCAGTTCGAAAGCAAGAGATTGCAAGTAGATAAATAGGGACCACTTCGGTGGGAAGGTAACAGCGTTCCGTGTGCCTTGGTGTTTAGTCATGCCGGCCACATGACCACGGAAACGTCTTCGGACAGCGCTGGCTCTTCAGCTTTGAAACGGAGATGAGCACCGCAACCCTAGAGTCGGACTCGACTGGCTTTCGAGCAAGGGAACCTTTACCTTTACTTTACTGCTGCTACGGAGCCATTAAAATATCTAATATGCGGACACTAAAATATCGAAGAAATGGAACCCTGACCTGGACGGCCTAGGCTAGTCTGATCTTATCAGACCTCGGCAGCTAAACAAGGTCAGCCCTGATTGGTACTTGGATAGGAGACGTCCAAAGAAGTCCAGGGTTGCTACACAGAGGCAGGACATGGCAAACCACCTCTGTTTGCCTTTTGCTTTGAAGACCCCTTGAGGGGTCACCATAAGATGGCTACGACCTAATGGCACATTCCATTCCAATAAATGTAACTGAATACTTTCAAGGCACCTGCCCCATTATTTTCAAAGTCCCTCACCAGTATTGCTCAAGTAAAGTAAAGGTAAAGGTTCCCTTGCTCGAAAGCCAGTCGAATCCGACTCTAGGGCTGCGGTGCTCATCTCCGTTTCAAAGCCGAAGTGCCAGCGCTGTCCGAAGACGTTTCCATGGTCATGTGGCCGGCATGACTAAACACCAAGGCGCATGGAACGCTGTTACCTTCCCACCGAAGTGGTACCTATTTATCTACTTGCAATTTCTTGCTTTCGCTAGGTTGGCAGGAGCTGGAACTAGAGACGGGAGCTCACTCCGTCATGCGGCAACTCGGGTCTCAAACTGCTGAACTACCGACCTTCCACAGCCTGCAGTTCAGAGTCTTAACCACTTGAGCCACCGCAGCTCCTATTGCTCAAGTACAGTTGGGCTATTTCACATTTTACTCAGGACAAACCTGGGTTTTCCACCAGTCCTGGATTCCTGTGCGTCACCCTTGTTTGCAAACATATCAGATCCATTCATAATTCACACCAGGGTGCATTCTTAAAGCATTTTTGGTGCATGCGACCTTCCACAGCCTGCAGTTCAGCGTCTTAACCACTTGAGCCACCGCAGCTCCTATTGCTCAAGTACAGTTGGGCTATTTCACATTTTACTCGGGACAAACCTGGGTTTCCCACCAGTCCTGGATTCCTGTGCATCACCCTTGTTTGCAAACACATCAGTTCCATTCATAATTCACACTTCAGGGTGCATTCTTAAAGCATTTTTGGTGCATGCCGAAAATGTAATATGTAAATCAGCCCTGAGTTTTCTATATAATGCGATCGCTATCTAGTGGTCCACAGGGAGTAACCTACCTCTGCCCCAAATCTGAGTGATCCTCCACCCTTCCTTACGCAGAAAACACCTCTGTCTCTTTCTCTATGAAATGACCCCTGGTTTTCTATATAATGCGATAGCTATCTAGTGGTCCACAGGGAGTAACCTACCTCTGCCCCAAATCTGAGTGATCCTCCACCCTTCCTTTGCAGAAAACACCTCTGTTTGTGCACCCCAGCGTTGTGTGAACCAGACACTAAAAGCCCAGATTCCAAGGTTTACAACACTTTCCCACAATTAGAGTTTTTGATTAGGATCTGGGAGACCCAGGTTCAAGTACTTGCCCCTGCCATGAAGGCTTACTGGCTGACCAGTCACATAGTCTCAGCCTAACCTACCTCACAGGATTGTTGTGTGGATGGAGAAGAAAAGAACGATGCAAGCTACTTAGAATCCCCATCGAGGAGAAAGGTGTTGCATAAATGAAGTAAAATAAAACAAAATTTAAAAAATACTTCCGTTATGGGTGGGTCACAAGGTATTAAAAGGAGATGCTATAAAAACACCACCCAAAGTGAACAGGACAGGGTATGTTGTAAATGTATACAAATATAAACATTTGCAATAATTATTCAGGCTCAGACTTTTGGGCTCTCTTGCTGTAAAACTAGGGATTTCAGTGTCATAACCCAAACCCTGTCGTACATGACCCACGCCATGCACACGGGGAGGAAGACATTTCTTTGCTTCTTGCGGCATGCGGTTTTCACCAGTGACTCAGCCCGATGGCACGGTCATGCCAGTTTGTGGAGCTTTGCTGTCTGCAGCCTAGAATCCATACAGGCAAAAGCATGTGCGTTCATATGACCTCTGCCAGGGCCTTTTCCCTTGTGCGGGCGGATGGATCCATTCCCAGTTGCTTAATCTGGGCATCCTGCTCTGGCATTCCACTGACTCGATGTGCAATTGGAAAAGCCCCCATGGGCTCCGAGCCAAAGGTGGAGAAAAGGTTTCCCCCATCACCTCATGGCCAAATATTTACCTATCCGGCTCGTGTTTTCCTTGGCACCAACCCGACTCCTTGATATTCCATCCCGGATTTTACTGTTATGTGTCTTCCATGCAGAGGCTGCTCTCCATCCAGCAGGCTCCTGAAAAGCCATAAGGTGACGCAAGGCCTTGCCTGCGCAGTTTCAAGTCTAACGTTGTAGACATGAGGGCTAATCACTTGCTTTTTCAAAAAGGCATCAGAGTAGGGCTGCCAGCTCCAAGTTGGGAAATACCTGGAGATTTTCAGGGTGGAGCTTGAGGAGGGCGGAGTTTGGGAAGGGGTACAATGCCATAGAGTCCACCTTCCAAAGTGGCCATTTTCTCCAGCTGAACTGATGTATGTCACCTGAAGATCAGTTATAACCAGGGCTATTTTTGGGCAGGAACGCACAGGAACGGAGTTCCGGCGGGCTCCCAAGTTGGCCACGCCCAGCAGGAACTCATTAGCATAATAGGCCACACCCAACAGCAGAAACTCATTAGGATTGGCTACGTTCGGGGTGTGTGGCCTAACATGCAAAGGAGTTCCTGCTACCAAAAAAGCCCTGGGTTTTGACAACAAACAAGGTAAACAGAATAAGAAGCAAAAGGTGGGTGTGGCTGGATGACCACACTTCTGGTAACATGGGGGTGTGGCCTAATATGCTAATATGCTGTGCTGTCAGGGTGTGGCCTACTATGCTAATGAGTTCCTGCTGTTGGGTGTGGCCTGTTATGCTAATGAGTTCCTGCTGGGCTTTTTCTACAAAAAGAGCCCTGGTAACCCCAGGAGAACTCCAACGACTACCTAGAGGTTCAGACCACCAAAGTTCACTGTGAAAAAAATGTTTCCATTACAGTTACAGTCCACAAACATTGCTTCTTCTTTTATTCCTTTATTTTAACTTCATGCAGTGCTGCTGCTTTCAAACAACTTCCAAACAACAAGGGCAGATTTCCTAGTATTCCGTTTCCCTCGATGCTTCATCAGGTTGTTGCATGCTGTTTGAAAGTTGTTTAGAAGCAGCAGCATTGCGTGAAGTAAAATAAAGGAATAAAAGAAGAAGTTTGTGGATTGTAACTGTAATGGAATCATTTTTCCCCACAGTGAACTTTGGTGGTTTGTACTTTTGGTTAATCATCGTGGTCCGTTTGTGGCTTGAACTACGTAGAGGTTGGCAACACTATATAAGAGGGTTTTCAGGGTTTTTTGCCTGTTCTTTGCTTTATCGCAGAATACACACAACCCTGGTTATGGGGTTGGTTTGAGGGTAAACTCTGTGTGTGTGTGTGTGTGTGTTATACTTTGCACACCTGAAACGTTCTAGAAATGGTTTAAAATATTTGTTGGTATCAGAACTTTGGAACTTTATGAGTGCCTCTTCTGATCTGCAGAACGCCCCCCCCCCAAAAAAAAATGAATCTGAGACTGGAGACCAGGCTCTTAGATTTGAAGGTATAGACTGCAGGCTCTCCTCCATTTCATCGCTGCTCAGCCAATCAAATGGAAGAAGACATGCCCAGCGTACTGGGAATCAAAGTACAACAATAGCATTCCACACATTTTGTTACAGGGCTCATACTTGTTGAAGTGTATCGTAATGACGAGGCAACATTCCTGTTCCGTGTGAGATACCTCTACCCTCCTCCCTCACCAAGCCGCCCTCTTCTCATACGGGAACTCTGAATGACACCCCCCCAAGATCACACATTGCAGATCGCAGAGATAAAGCCCAGTGGGGTGTCAGACACTGACATTGTGCTGAATGAAGCGTGTTCATTTCCCATGCATGCCCTTTGCAGTTGGCCTCCTGTGCCAACTTCCTGGACTGACAGCAGCATCCTGTGTTTCAAGTCTCATTCTGTGGTCAACTACATCATCTGTAACTGTGAATGACCTGACCTGGAAATGGCTAATATGAGGGCCCCAGCTAATGAGAACTAGGGAGTGAGAAGAAGGCCTATTGGGATGGACCCAACCAGTGTTCCCTCTAAGCTGAGTTAGTGTGAGCTAGCTCACAGTTTTTTAGACTCTGGCTCACACATTTTTGTCCTAGCTCAAGAAGGATGGCTCCAGTGCAAACTAATTTATGCAGTAACCAAATTGCTCGCTCACAACCTTAATGCCAGTATCTCACAAAGTAGAATTTTTGCGCACAAGACTCTACAGCTTAGAGGGAACCTTGGACCCAACCATCTTTTTTTAGTTCCTCTTGCCCCATTCCTCTCCTCACTACAGCCCTTGTCCCTCATAGGTTTTCTCCCTGCAGGTCCCATAATCCCCAGCATCACTTTTCTCTGTGGTCAGAGGAGATTCTTCCTCCTTTTTTCACCAGTGGAAAAGCTGGTTGGATCCTCCTCATTCTTTGTGGAGCATTCTGACTGTAAAAAAGGTAAAGGTTCCCTTGCTCAAAGCCAGTCGAATCCGACTCTAGGGTTGCGGTGCTCATCTCCGTTTCAAAGCCGAAGAGCCAGCGCTGTCCGAAGACGTTCCGTGGTCATGTGGCCGGCATGACTAAACACCAAGGCTCACGGAAGACCTTCCAAACTAATTTGGCTGAGGTGTCCATGGTAGACGGGAAGGGTCTCTAGATTCTGTTCTCGAATGGAGTCCCTCATTTCAGGGTTGCTGCGGGCCTGCCGATCCTTGGAGCCATGAATGAAGATAAGCCACGCTTGCCATGAAGTCTTTTAAGACAACAACAAAACTTCCACAAGTAGCATTTTCCAAAGAAATAAAGGGGGAAAGGTATTATTGTAGCAGGTTTCCAGGATGTCTCATTTAGAAACTCGATGAGGAAGATAGACAGACCATTCTGGGAGGGGGGGTTTCAAACAAACCACCCATGCCCTTGCTCATTGGGACACGGAGGGTGAGTGACTACTGGGCAGTTGATGGTTCATGATTGCCCCTTCCCAAAGAAAAGACGAAGGGAAGCCAGCGAGACATGTGTCTCTCTCATACATACAAGCGTGCCACTCGCCCAGGCGAGCGGCCGGCTGATGGTAAAGTTCCGATTGCACACATGCTTACACACCCCCTCACGCCACCTCAGAGCATACACACCTTGGCCCGGGGCTGTGTTTATGCCTGAGTCACAGTGGGGGAAACTGTATGTCTGGGGCCCGCCCGGCTGGAGGGCCGGACACACAGCTTTCCAATGGACCGGTAGAAACTGTCTACCTGAGAAGACTCGATGTGTGTGTGTGTGGAGCAAGGAGCTCTGTGTGTGCTTTGGAAGAGGGTGTTTTTCCATCTGTGAATTTTGCTGTCTTGTTTTCTTTTTTAACCCCCAAATCCTGGTGGATTTGAGCCCCCCAAAGATCAAAAAAGGAGAACTCTGTAATCCGCCTGCCTCCAGAATTATTCAGAGTACTGATGAATCAAAGGTTCTGTATGTGTATTCAAAAACTTTGTAAGCAGTGGCCAACCTTTGATCCAGGGTCTGGGATCCATAACTGGTGCCATGCCGACCCCTTTAGGGGCCAACCCACATGGCTCTACAGGGTGAGGGGGCTGTCTTCTCCAAAGAGGCTTCCTAGCTAAGCCAGCTCCTCGAAGACATCCATGTGTTGGATAAAATACATCATTTGGCATGCTGCCCCTGTGGGGTTGCTTTGCTAGTGGGATCTGTGGGGTCAAATCTTGGCAGCAGCAGAAGGGACCCCTTGGCTCCATTCGGGGAAGCAATTAAGAAATGCTCATTAGCCCCACCCACCCCCTTGTGGTTGCTGTGGACTCAGAGGGCACTTCCGTTTACAGTACAGTGCTGACGTGATCTGGGATCTTCATTCCTTGGCCACGGTTCAGGATTGCCAAACTGTTTGTTTTGTCAGCTCCAGGAAAGCAGTTGGTCATTTTCCCTGATCCACTGACATTTTCAAGGAGCCCAGAGGGGGGTGGGATAGACAGGAACCTACCCCAGTTTGGGGCAGCTGGTGGAAAAACCCCGATTGCATCAGTCCCCAAATTGGTTTCTTGCAACATAACAATGCTTGCTGTGCAGAAACCGCACAATAGGCAATATCATTCAATGTCAACCCAAGACCCACGGGCTCTTAGATCAGCTACAGTCTTCCTGTTCACCTCTAATTTTCCCACCCTTCCCGTGTCTTTGCATGTCTTTCTGCAGGCAAGTAATTTAAGCATGGACGGTTTCAAAAGGGAATTAGATAGGCATATGGAGCAGAGGTCCATCAGTGGCTATTAGCCACAAGGTATAGATAGGGGCTCTGGGGCAAGTGATGCTCTGTCTTCTTGGTGCTGGGGGGGGCCAACAGTGGGAGGGCTTCTAATGTCCTGGCCCCACTGGTGGACCTCCTGATGGCACCTGGTATTTTTGGCCACTGTGTGACAGAGTGTTGGACTAGATGGGCCTTTGGCCTGATCCAACATTGGCATCTCTTATGTTATGTTCTTATGCCTCCTGCCCTGGAGTTTGCAGTGGAGGTCCAATAGTGACTACAGCCACACAGTAACGTATCCATGTTTCTTTTATTCAAAGCAGTGTCCACGTCCCTGCACTTATTTATTTACTTGTTTCATTTATACCCTGCCTTTCTCCGCCTCCTGTGGCGGCCATTTTGTGGTCACACCCACCACCCTATGTTGGAATTCCAAAGATGCCCACAGGCTGAAAATCGTGTGTGTGGGGGTCCTGTGCTTTTCAAAGATTTTGCTGGTTCAAGTCCAAGCAGTCTGTGCCAACCCAGACATGTACATGCATTTAATTTTTATCTCCACAGACTTCTTCAATGAGAAGCAACCTCAAAAGGCTGACGTCAGGAGCAGAAGAATTATGGTGAAGCTAGGGGGGGATTAATCCTTTCCCCATGGGCCATTTTCCCAATAAAAGCAGCCTCCCCCCAATATCTTTTTCCTCCAGAGGGGAGTCACTCTGGATTGACAAAACAGTGTATGTGGAGAGTTTTTATCCAATCTCCTGTTCACACCAACACATTGGCAGGCTGGTTTTCACAATAAAAAGAAAGGAGAAAGTTACTTGCATGCATAATCCTATAAACCTCAATCATGTCACTCCCATCAACGTGTATTTATAGTTAGGATTTTTGGCTCCAATGTGGTGCACTTTGCATTTGGCCACATTGAACGCCATTTGCCACATCGACGCCCACTCGCCCATCCTCGACAGATCCCTTTGGAGTGCCTCACAATCCTCCCTGGTTTTCACCACCCTGAACCATTTTGTGTCATCTGCAAATCTAGCCAGTTCACTGCTTACTCCCAACTCCAAATGATTAATGAACAAGTTAAAAAGCAGTGGATTCAGTACTGATCCCTGTGGATACCCCACTGCTTTATTTATGCTCGTATCAACCCTTGAGACACCTCTCGTTTTTACAGAGGAATGCACAAAGCTGAAAGACAGTGATCAGCCACCCAGGAGCTTTCACAGTGATAGAGGGATCTGAACTTGTGTCACCTTAATAAGTATACAGCCACTGAAGACTGGAGGTCAGTTAATCTTACCAGTGACAGCTGACCTAGCCTTCCATGGATCAAGGGGTACTGACCCATTAAGATCACCTAGAGAGGCCTTGCTTCTAGAAGGAGCGGTGGTCACCTCCACCTGCAAGCATTAGAGTCATGGCACAATATTGATTTTCATTTATTAAGTGTAATGTTGTTCTAATTAATTCATTAATTAATATAATGATTTATGCATTGTGTTTTAAGTGTCACCCTGATTTTGCAGGGAGTGTGATACAGGCAGGGCTCTTTTTGTATAAAAAAGCCCAGCAGGAACTCATTAGCATAATAGGCCACACCCAACAGCAGAAACTCATTAGCATATTAGGCCACACCCCTGACAGCACAGCTCATTAGCACTTTAGGCCGCACCCATGTTACCAGAAGCGTGGTTATCCAGCCACACCCACCTTTTGCTTGTTATTCTGTTTACCTTGTTTGTTGTCAAAACCCAAGGCTTTTTTTGTAGCAGGAACTCCTTTGCATGTTAGGCCACACACCCCTAATGTAGCCAATTCTAATGAGTTTCTGCTGTTGGGTGTGGCCTATTATGCTAATGAGTTCCTGCTGGGCTTTTTCTACAAAAAGAGCCCTGATTAATATAATGATTTATGCATCGTGTTTTAAATGTCACCCTGATTTTGCAGGGAGTATGATACAGGCATTTATGATCAGCAGCTGTCTTAGAAATCCTGGGGGACATGATCTCCATGTTATGGTATCTTCCGATGCTTCTTGTGCAAATGTAGCTGCGAAGATTCCTTTATCAAGGACAGCAGCCCATGGGGAAAGAGGGGAACTTTAGTCATTTCTTTTCCACCTCAAATTGCTTTTACTAGGAGAATATTACAGGTTACTCCCGATAAGAAAAGGCAGGGGAGGAAAGGGTTAAATTACACCCCACTCCTTTGCATTTGGATCTCCTCTCTGGATAAAACATTTGCAAACAACCCCCCCCCCATAGGGTTACCAACCTCCAGCTGGAGATCTCCCACTATTACAACTGATCTCCAGGCGACAGAGATCAGTTCACCTGGGGGAAATGGCTGCTTGGAAGGTAGACTGTATGGCATTATGCCCCAAACCCCGCCCTCCTCAGGCTCCACCCCCAAAATCTCCAGGTATTTCCCAACCCAGAGCTGGCAACCCTAATCAGAGTCTAGTTGAGCCCATAAAGGCTTGGAAAGAAGTATCCTAGCAATTGCGGAAGACGCTGCTGATCATGTCCACAGCAGAAGTGATTCTTCTAATAAAGAGATTTCTGCAGGCAAGTCATTCCTTCCTCAGAAGGTAGATTTGGGAAACCATTCAGGGCATCAGACCAAGCCGAAGCCACTGCACACAAGTGAAGCTGCCTTATGCTGAATTGGACCAGTTGGTCCATCTAGGTCAGTATTGTCTACTCCGATTGGCAGTGGCTACCCAAAGTCTTTGTCTTTGGTCTTTCACATTACCTACTACCTTGACCCCTTTAATGGGAGATGCTAGAGGTTGAACCTGGGACCTTCTGTAAGCCAAGCAGATGCTGTATCACTGAGCCATGGCCCCCTGGGGCACAATCTAGCAGGAAGTCTCCCTGCACAGATCCCATTTAAGTGAATCCCCACTGAAGAACCCCTGCCTGCCACTGTTCACTCTAAGCTGAGTTAGTGTGAGCTAGCTCACAGTTTTTTAGCTTCCGGCTCACACATTTTTGTCTTCGCTCAGGAAGGATGGCTCCAGAGCAACGTAATTTATGCAGTAGCCAAATCGCTCACTCACAACTTTAATGCCAGGAGCTCACAAAGTAGAATTTTTGCTCACAAGACTCCACAGCTTAGAGGAAGCATTGCATATGTGTAGCAGGTAGTCCTGTCCATTTCAATAAGATTACATTGACAGGAGAGCTTCCTGCTGCATTGCTACAGAACTATGTACTAAAAACAAAATTCAAAGTCAAATTTGAAGGTTTCTCCTCAGGCAAAACCACAGAGGAACTGTTAGGGAAGATCAAGGAGATTTGATGATAAGATGGACAAAACTCCTTGCCGCATGTGGCGTGACCTGCGCATCCCTCAATAACTACCAGATTCTGCTTAAAGTGAAATTCAGAAGTGAGTTTGAAGGCTCTTCCTCCGGCAAAACAGTAAGAAATGTTGAAGGACACCAAAAGGGCTTTTTTTTATTTGAGTGCGAAGAGATCTGTGCCCTGTGTTAACAATAGTAGTGTTAGGGAGAGCTGCTAACTGAATTTTCCATGTAAGGTCCTGAAATGTCTAAAGTTGGCCCAGCAAACTAGGCCTCACCAGAGGTCATTTTGGGGGGGATCGCGGGGGATCGCAGTTCCCCCGGGTGAGGTACGGGGGGCGGGGCACATGACGAAGCCCCGCCTCCTGCTTCCGGCTGCCCCGCTTCCGGCCCTCCTTTCGCCATAAATCGCGGGGCTTCCTTGCACTCCCGCCGGTCTTGCAGGTCCACTGCCGGGCCCCTCATGGGGCTCAGCAGGGGAGCTGCAAGGCCGGAGGTGGCGGCCGGGACCGTTGGGGGCGGGGTGTGTGGCCTTATGACACACTTCCGGTGATGTCAGGGGGTGTGGCCTTATGACACACTTCCGGTGATGTCAGGGGGTGTGGCATATGCTAATGAGTTATGCTAATGAGTTCCCCTAGCTCTTTTTCTACGAAACGACCCCTGGGCCTCACACAAATAGAAGGTGGAGGAAACTTTTCCCCATCGAGGTCTGGGAAACCTATCTTGGTTCCCATTTCCATCTGGGTTCCTATTTCCATCATGGGTAGGGTTGCCAACCTCCAGGTGCGGACTGGAGATCTCCCACTATTACTGCTGGGCCCCAGACGACAGAGATCAGTTCCCCTGGAGGAAATGGCAGCTTTGGAAGGTGGACTCGATGGCATTATAACCTACTGAGGTCCTTTCCCCTCCCCAAACCCCCCAAATCTCCAGGTATTTCCCAGCCCAGAGCTGGCAACCCTACATGGGAGACAACAGCAGGCCAGCTAGTGATGCAGGGAAAATAGCTCCCCTAGTGGCGGGCCTGGGTATCTCTTCTGAAAGTGATGCTCTCCCAAGCCATAGACACCTGGGGTGGGTGAGTGTATGAGGGGAAGCCATGAAAGTGAGACGGGGGGGAATAGAACGGGCAAGGGAGGGAGAGAGAAACATGCTCTGCACCCTCCCCAGTGCTTGGGCACACATGCGCAGGACTCTCTCTCTCTGCTGAACACCTGCCCTTCCCCACCAGCTCCCCGGCAAAGACGTATCTGACCTGTGTTTTCCGTTGCTTCCCTGCCGTTGTTATGGAGAGCGTTTACGACGCCATCAGCTCACACAGGCCCCATTCACTGAAGCCACTTTCAAGGACCTGGCGTTTATGCTGTCTTTCCTTTGGAGACCCTGAGGGGGTGACCCCCCACTGCTTGCAGCTGTGTGACTTCTCCCAGTAGCCCCCTCCCCCAAGCCATGGAATCAACAATGCCTCCTACTGGGTGTGAAGACTGGGGCTGAAGCAAGTCCAGGAGCTCTGCCCCATGCGGACACACACCAGTCCCCAGGTAGTGTTGCTCCTTTATGTGTTTGTGTAGAAGCTCTAAAAGCAAATTATGGACAGAAGTTCAACAGATGAAGCTTTTCCCCAAGCCAGAGGAGCCAGCGTGGGGAAAGTAACACCATTTCCATTTATGCCTCTGTCACACCACTGTTAATAGGGCAGGATCCCTCACCAGAATAAAATATGGCAACCGTGGCCTGAGACAGAGTTATTGCTTCTCTCATGGAATGCCACCCACCCCACTTTCTCCTGGAATTAATCACTTTGAGGGAGTCACTGCAAAGCAGCAGTTATCTGGCAAAACAGACCGAAGATACCACAGAAGGTTATGGCCTGCGGACCTTATGGTTGCTAGCCTCTGGGACAGAGCCAGAGCTTAGAGGTCTGGACTTGTGTCCAAGTCAGGGC